>NW_013667231.1:154410-178720 GCF_000517525.1 Limulus polyphemus | reverse complement strand
GCTGTGTCACTAGAGCAAAGAGAGTAATTAACAGATATGTCACTAGAGCAAAGAGATAATTAATAGCTGTGTCACTAGAGCAAAGAGAGTAATTAACAGATATGTCACTAGAGCAAAGAGATAATTAACAGATATGTCACTAGAGCAAAGAGAGTAATTAACCAGCTGTGTCACTAGAAC
Source organism: Limulus polyphemus (assembly GCF_000517525.1). Classification (NCBI taxonomy): domain Eukaryota; kingdom Metazoa; phylum Arthropoda; class Merostomata; order Xiphosura; family Limulidae; genus Limulus; species Limulus polyphemus. The sequence goes on along the minus strand of NW_013667231.1, from coordinate 178,540 downwards.
TCAAATGGTTAGCTAGCAGATGTACCTTATTTTCCAAAACCTTAATTTCTTATTTCAAAAATTTGTTAATGATAGTTTTATTAAAGAACATAAAAAATTAATGGCAAAACCTTTTTTTAACAAGATTAGTCAAAATCAGTAAATATTTACTTTGAACTATCTCAGAACGACTTTCTAGAAAATATTGTAGTGCTAAATGACTTTGTAAATATACTTGTATATATGTTGTGTGTTTTTTATATTTTGGATATATATATATATAGTCATATAAAATACCGTATGTTATACTATAGAAAAAGGAAAAATAAACAAACATTAGTTCACCTAACTAGACTTACGATAAAACTGAACGTTGGTGTCAAACGACTCCTGCTCTTTTAAGGGGTCAGCATGTTCTTGCGGTCTAACTGTCCCCTTTAGTCGTCGCTTTATGGCTGAGTTAGTTGGCTCTGGTCTCAACTCTGACCACCCTTTCAATGTTTCCGGTCTGACTATTGTAGACTGCATTACGACGATCTGTTTCATCTGAGGTTGTGAAGGGTGCGATACCGAAACGGTAACTAACTGCACGTCCTGCTCGATGTTTATCAATATCTAGTAAGGGGATCACCCGGCAGACTGCTATGTAGGGCGTGCCAGCTGTGCACTTAGAGCGCATGCGTTCATGTTGAATTCGCTGACACGACAATCCAGGTTTTAATAGGATGATATATTCTCAAATAAAGTAGAGCAGTTTTTATAATACTGTAGAAATCTTTTCTTTCTCCATTTTTTTTTCTTCTTCTTGTTATTAAAGGAGAGAGGTATTGATAATGGAAACAGCACTCGGTCGATAAAACCAGACGTTTTGTAACAACTGCGTCTGTCATAACTTTTAGCTGAGTTTAGTTAGGGACAGTATAACTAGTTCTTAGCTCATCAAGTAATCTGCGCCTTCAAAAAACTTCATTGTAATCGGCCATAGGGGATTTACGAAAATTTTTACTCATCTACGAAACTTGCTGTTCTATAGAAACATTTTTTTTCTATTACAAAGAGCTCTTAAACTCGCACAGCAAAAGTTCACTATTTCGCAGCTTCCTGATGACAAAGAACATGTATTATTACGTCTAGATTTTAACTGCCAAAATATCGTGTAGATTGCGCAAAGTTTGAGTACATTATATATATTTTCAAGCTTCTCCATATCGTTAAAATCCACGTCGCCACCTCCAGTCATGTTCTATCTGACGATGCTCGTACATCTTGACAATACCCCCGCAGCGTAGTTCCCATTGCAAAAGGCTCCAAGACTCCGTCGTAGGGCTGTCATATTTTAAGCACGCCCTCTTCCCTGCAGGCTTTCCATAAGTCGTCTAGTATACGAAGATGATGGTTTCTTAGCGCTCATTTCAACAGTCTAATCACACAGAAATACATAGGCGCTGCATTCTGCGGTTTGACCTGTATGCCTTCCTACGGAATAACATGAATATCCGTTTAATTTTACAGCCGCTTGAGGTATGGAACTGTTGAACAAGTATATGTGGAAGTAACTTGTATATACGTGACTTGTGGCGCTTTTCCAGATGGAGGTTCTTCTTTATTATGTTGCGTACTGTTGCCTGGGTCATATGGACGGCTTTTGCCGTTGAACTTTGTGTTCATGGATTCTCAATTGTTACAAAAACCTGCACTTTGCTTACCACGGCTTGTTGCAGGTCTCTTTCTGTATGGTCCTGGGGCCCCAAGTTGATCCATATTCATTTGTTTAACAATTCAGTTAAATACAAGTGATATTTTTCTCTCTTTGAAACTCTAAATCCCTGATCATAAAAAATGTTTACCATATGAGTGAATGATTATTTTGAGTCGGAAAAAGCTGTTACATACTATTTTCAAAAGCAAGCATTTTTTAGTTGCATCATATTAACTACGTAACGCCACAGGCATGGTTCAACAACTAACTATCTTTACAAGAGAACAATACAAACTAAAAATTCACAGAGTTTGGATGTCATCATTTTACGTTATTCAAAATACAAAGTTAGCAGGTAGGGAACAGTTGAAAGTTGTTGCTGAAACAGACAACTTCCCTGATGAGGATACACAGAAGTGGACCGAAACGTCATCTGACTACCGTTCATCAGACAGACTGTTCGTTTCAACTCTTCAGTATCTACTTTACCTTTCACTAGCTCACCTACAAAGTATTTTTTTTTTAGTCACGAAAATGAACAATGCAGCCACCTCGAATCTGAAATTTGATCAGTTGGGTTTACAAACCAGTCAAAGCACTTGCCATCTAATTCTAAAAGCATTGTGAAGCATCTGAACGTGATACGGAAATGTTTGATAAAGCTATTTCGCTACAGTTAATTACTTGGTGAGGAAAATGTATAGTTCTCTTTAATTTTTCAAACAAGACTGGGTGAAACGTTTGCTATAATTATGTTTAAAAAATGTGTTTATGTTATAAATCTGTTACTATATCTAAAGTTTCAGACAGTGTAATGAACCATTTAGTTGTCTGCGAGCAAGATAATTTCTCCTCGTTTTTTTTTTTGCCTATCTAGGCAATAGTCTTTGATAATTTGTATTTGGTCAAGGGCAGTTTTCGGTTTCTAATGAAACGCGTAAAATATTTTACATTACACCTGTTTATTTGGTATGCATGTGTTGCATACGAAGTAAATGATGCAACATATTATTTGTTGTCAAATAATGATACGGAAGTAAAGTACGATAAATGTTAATGTGACATCGCAATGTGATAACTACAAAATAACGATAATAATAAATGCCGTCTTTTTGTTACAAAATGACTGTTATTACAGAAAAAACATATTTGAACTACAAATATTAAAAACCATTAAAATCACTTATTTACACTATATAAAAAATCATAACGATCAAATACTATAGTTCAGAAAGTTGTTTTGACATGATTTGGTTACTTGTTCGTTTGTTAGGAAGCTGAAAGATACACCATGGGCTTTCTGTGCTCTGCCCCCTGCAGGGATCGAAACCCGATTTTAGCGATTTGGTTATTGTTATGAATTCACCTTATGCAACAATGGTTTAAGCGACCAGGTTAAAGACACCTTAAGCTGTTCCTAATTCAGAGCTACTGACCAGAAAGCGCGATAAAAAATATGTGGCTTCTTGTAGACAAATAGCGATATTGAATGTTAGCATTTTAATGCCTTCGTATCTGGAAGTGTGGATAATATCACATTTCGAACCTTGGACTTTCCGATCCAAAGTCCGGTATTTTAACCATTAGACCCCGTTCGGCCTGTGTTTATGGCTGATATGAGCCAATTGACTTGATGAATATTTTATTGTTTATAGATATAAATATCATTTGGTGATATGATAATTCTTAATATTGCTCATATGAAAGCTAGTTTATGACTCATATACTTTGGGCGTCTGACCTTCGTAGTTTTGATGAAAATGTCACGCCATATTTGCATGTCTAGATTTATATGCTTTTGATGTTAAGGTAACATTCGTTGGTATTCTTAGAAAAGGTCATGCTATTTTAATATGTAGAAGTTTATAGGCCTTTAGTGTTAGAGTAAAAACGTTGATTGAATTAGAAATGAACAACCATGATATTTTTTGCTCTAAGGGCGTAATGCCTGCGGTATTCAAAGGTTTGCTTTTATTTTTCTTTCAACACAGCATGGTACTTTTTAAATGTTATGGTACAAGGTTAATATTAGGATTAGAGTTTTTGAGCAATTAAAGAGAAATAAACAGATACTTCTAGTTCGAAATATTAACAAAAAACTTTTGCGATACCTAACGACAGCATAGACAAAATAAAATGTAAAGAACGAACGACGTGGACCTTAATTATTATGAGAGATGATGAGTGAAAGTAAATAAGAATGAAATATTATGTCAACAACACTATATCTGCTGTATTCAGTGCCGACGAGGCCTTTCGCTTAATTCCAGGGTGCATCAAGCCGGCTGGGATACGACAGACATATTAATGGTTGAGACTCTATTTTGTATATCATCACTCACTTGAACAACAACTATTTCGGTGTCAACTGTATTAGGCTAGTGAACAATAAGTGCTATGCGTCTTTTTTTCTAGTTATTGTTTCGCTATTGACACACATATTTGTGTGCAAGATTCCGTGCAAGGCTCCTGCTGACGCCTCAAAATCGCCAGCTGATTTTACAGGAAAGATAACACGAAAGACCACAATCCTTCTCGACTATATATTTTCAATCCTCCCCCTTCTTGAAGCATTTTCTTTAGAATTTAGTTTCTTATGTCAGATTAAACGTGATCTTTGAAACTAAATTCCGTGTATATAATAGAGGGTCTTTGGAAAGTTTGCCTAGTATTTTCCTTGCTATTCCTCGCAGAAGCCCCCTGTGACACAGCGGTATGTCTGAGGACTTACAACGCTAGAAACCGGGCTTCGATACCCGTGGTGGGCAGAGCACAGATAGCCCATTGTATACTTTCGTGCTTAACTTCAAACAAACAAACCCTCGCAGAAGTTTTTTAAAAACATAAGTTACATTATCGGACAACAGTTGTAATGATGGACATCAGATTGATACAGATCTATGAGGAGGATACTTGATACACATTTTGAGTGCAAAACATGTGCTTTATTTCTCTAGGCATAGCATTACTGTCGAGACACATGTTTACGTATTAGGTGTCATACACTTGGTTATCCAAGCTATTGAAAGTATTGACACAAAGACTTCTCTCTATGGTTTCAGCTAAAGCTAAATTGCAATCTTCACTGTTAGAGAAATAAATAGGCTGTTGTCACTATGCTGACGAGGACTCTTCAACATTATACTTATAATGACAAAATAAATGTGTATAACGAAGAATTGTGATCTTTTGATTTTCATGTGCCAATATTTGATTTACAATATTAACTTCTACAGTTTTTCTGAAGAAAATCAATTACTTAACGAGACAATAACAGTCGAAAGACGTCCGAATTTCCATATTGGCGAAATGTGTACGTCTGTTTATTAACTGAAATGTAAAAGAAGAAAAAATTACTACAAATATTTGTTAATGGCAGTCATTTTTCTAGAAGTCGGAATGGAATAACCCTAAATGTTAAATGTCTGGATAGACATCGCTTATTTTCATTGTTGTATAAAAGTAAAAAAAAAAAACAACAACTAAAACCAAACAAGTTTTCTCTTTTAGAGCCCCTGGTGGCTCAGTGGTAAGTTTAAAGAGTTACAACAATAAAATTCGCGTTTGATTCCTGAGATGGGTAACATACAAATAGCCCATTATGCCACTTTGTGCCCTGAAAACAAATAAATCAATCCCCTTCTAGAGAAGATAAACAACGTATCTTATATGTGTTAGTTTGTTTTCACCTAGAAAGTTAAACTACAAGAAGAAAAACATGATAAAAGTCAAATTATAGAGCAATTATTTTCACATCCTGTTTCTATAAATTAAAGTCTGAGCTTTCGATATCATTAAAGGAAATTTTTTTTCTACTAAGGATATTAAACTAGCTTTATAAATAACAAATACGTTTTATCATTCAGATCTTGTTCGTTAATGTATCTGTATGCTTTAATTTAAATGCGTACTTCTTAAATGTAAAGAAAAATTTAACTATACGAATATGCCTATTTTTAAGTACCAATATTAATGTCGTCGATCATAAAAACCGGTTCAGACCTTTTGTGATAAACATAGTAATGCATAAACTTTAAACTATTTAATTCAATCTCTTTTCTTGTAATTTTTTTTACTTTTACATAAAAAACACGCTCTAATAATTTAAAATATTACCAGAAGAGCCATTTGTAATATAAGCTTTTTTTTTTTTACTTCATTTACTTGTTCGTTATGTAGTTAATTGTTTCTAGTATAGTTATGTGTTTGATTGATGGGCTATCTATGCTGTGTCCACAAAAAGTATCGAAACCCGGTTCTTTTCTTGTTGCATTATACGTCTTTAGGTTTACTGCTGAGCCACTAGGGGCTCTAGTATAGTTAACTAACACATTACTTTGATTATTTATAATAAGAGTTCAGTTAAGTTTTGTTAATTATTTGATTGTACAATCCTCAGAACACCAACTCATGGGTTTTTAATCCTTTTGTTACTATTGATATCTTAAACTAATGTTAATCACTCAAAATATATGATTTTTGTCCAATATTTTAAAAACTGAGAGCGAGAGTGGCGAAGACAGTACACTACAATCATGATTGATGAGAAAGCAATTAGGGAAACATCTTATAAAAAATGAATTTTTTATGTAATTATTCTAATGTAATATAATATGTAACTAAATTCCCGCATCTGTCGGATCAAGTTACCATGAAAGTGATGTTTCCTTGGTAACTATTACTTTTAAGTGCGAAAGTAACGTTTCCTTGGTAACTAGTACTTATAAGTGCGAAAGTAACGTTTCGTTGGTAACTTCTAAGTACAAGAACTAAGCAATTTTCAAACATCGAAACAAGTATTAAGTAACTGAGCCGTGAACTGAAAATTGAAAACTTGTAACAAATAATACTAGTAATATAAAAATGAAAAATAATGTAAAAATTTTACTGGAATGTCTTCATTAATTGTTTGTTTGTTTATTTTGAATTTCGCGAGGGCTATTTGCGCTAGCCGTCCCTAATTTAGCAGTGTAAGACTAGAGGGAAGGCAGCTAGTCATCACCACTCACCGCCAACTCTTGGGCTACTCTTTTACCAACGAATAGTGGGATTGAACGTCACATTATAACGCTCTCACGGCTGAAAGGGCGAGCATGTTTGGTGTGATGGGAATTCGAACCCGCGACCCTCAGATTGCGAGTCTAGCGCCATAACCACCGAGCCATGTCTTCATTAATATCATGTTTTATCTAAATAGGACCCCACCAAATAATTCTTTCTTTTATAGTTCTCCTGTGCTTGCAAGTAACACAGGCCGTGTGTTATGGTATAAAAAAGAAGGATTGTAGAATGGTGGTTTTAAAAGCATTGAACAGATTCTTTAGATTTATGAATAAACCACCACTCACCTAAGGCCTAAAAACCAAGTTGCTCGTTATGGTGGACCTATAGAATAAGTGCAACCACCTTAACATGTTAAAAAATGTTTCAATGGCGTAGAATTAATTTTGATCTTATCAAATTGGGGCTTGAAATGCGTTATAAAAATAAAATTAGAGGTTAATTTAATCGCATTTTTAATAGTATTTACATTAATTTAGTTTTGTAACACCTGGAAATTATTGCTTTCATTATACTTTTTAATGTTTCGCTGAAACGTAAGCCACTCTCTGTTTTTTTGTTTTTTTTCAAAATATGCATGCAAGAACCGAAGTATGTATTATCATTCCTGTTTTTAGCAGTAAACGCTAAGTTAAAAGAGTTTTATTTTATGGGAAGACGTGTGCATTTAGCTGATTAAAACTACTATTTTAAAACGTCGCATTAATTCACCCATTGCGTACTCTTTGTCCGCCTATACAGAAAAAGGGCATTTAATGTTCTCTGTTGTAGATAATAAACCACGAAATAGAGGTTTAATGTTGATCTGAATACAAATTTCTTTTTGGAAGTTTTGAAGGAAGTTCGTGCTTCCTTTGTGAGATTACCTGTCAGCCTTAAAACAGCATGTTCACATAGGCTTCTTTATTTCTGCACGGAAATATTTCTCTTTTGGGATTTTTTTTTCTTTTACCTATACGCACGTGTAATACAAAGAAAGTTTCGTGATTGTGTGGCTTCAATAGAACTACCACCATCTTTAACGTGACAGTCAGGCACCACGCCAGAATTCGATCCTTATACAGGCATGGTAGATGTCCCGAGTTCCCATTCTTCTGGCTTGAAAGTATGCAATATTACAATTTCTTTATCGTTTTCCGTAAGGGGCGTTGTCTTCAGAAACTACGGTTGTAACGTGTGTATGGAAAATGTCAATTTAACTCATGCTCGTGATTTTTAGTGCAGGATAGTACACGAAAGTGTAAAATGGCAAGACAATTAATTCAAGATAACACCAACTGATGACGCGATAATTAGTTAAACATAACTCACACAAACGATAAGATCGTTAGTTGGACATAAGACTCACTGACGATACAATAATTAGTTAAACGTAACACACGCTGACGATAGTATCTATAGTTGAGGATAACACTCAGACGATGATCATTAAGTAAACATAACTCTCATTGACAACACATTCGTTAGTTAAAATAACACTTATACACTAAATACTCACAGACGATACGATCATTATTTAAACATAACACTCACAGACGATTTGATCGTTAATTATACTTAATAGTTACAGAGGATAAGTTAATTAGTTAAGCATAAAACCCACGGAAGATTTGATCCTTGGTCAAACCTAACACATACAGGCGATACGACGTTAGTTAAACATGACACATATATAACAGTAACAATATTTGGATCAACAAAAGAAGAGGACACAAACAGTGTTCCCTCTAAGCTACGCCGCCTCACAACTATCACTCAAGTGCGCCGCGCACTTCATTATTCCAGCCGCGCACATCCTCAGTAATGGTGAGGAGTCTCAAAACGTTGATGGCTTTAATGACCCTAGCAGTCGATAGGCCTAAAGCCCAAATAACCAACTGGTAGCATTGCAAAGCGCCTAATGATCCAATAGGGTCGATGGCCTAAAAATACCCTCCGCCTCTAAAAAAATCTGGTAGCACACATCCGCACATTGCCTTGATACTGGTGTACATGAAAAAATTCATTCCGCACATGGATTGAGAAAATGTAGTGGGAATATTTATGTGTTTGTGTTCAATAGTCCCAAACACACAAATCAACAACAAAATGGAAAAACAATGCGATTACCAAGTCAGAGCGTATTTCTATGAGTTATTTATTCTACCTTCAAGAGACTGTAACCCCCTTGAGTGACAGGTACGTGTTGCTTGTTATGAATTTCGCGCAAAGCTATATGAGGGCTATCTGCGCTAGCCGTCCCTAATTTAGCAGTGAAAGAGTAGAGGGAGAAGGCGGGTGGTCATCACCACCCTCCGCCAACTCTTTAGATACGTGTTTTGAGCCATTCGTAATCAATTTATCGAAGTTACCCAAATTACCAGACACATATCTCACATTGAGTTCATTTGCAAACAGACAAAATCCGTGTAATCTAAATCATTTTTCCAGAGTTAAAAGTTGCATTCCTTTCAAAAACATATCTGAGACTTATTTTCCTTTTGTATTTTTAAAACTGAATTTGAAGCACACTGCATGATCGAACATATCTTTGTGGATATGATAAAAATATTATTCTAATAGATAAGATAACGACATATTTTTTATCATTTTGCTCTCTTGTTACTTGTTCAAAGACATATTGTTCTAAAAAGTGTTAAAAAATATGGGAAAAAAAACACTTTTAGAAATTTACAGGATAAAATGTTTCAAAACCCAGATACTTTATGAGACACACTTTCAAAGAAGAATAGTAAAAACATATTCTCCTAAAGCTTTAAAACATATATTTACATTGTTCTGGAAACTTTATAATTGGAAAAGTCCAAAATTATTTATATTTTCTCACCAACACTTTCTTGTTAGTTTACCTTATACACTATAGTTGCATACGTGAAATAACCTATACACGTTAAAATATTGGTTTTATGGTACTTTCGAACTGCTTGCATTGCACTAAAACCGATATTGAAAATGACTGGAAGTTATAGCATAACTCAAACTAACTTAAATATAAAAGCAACAATGAAAGTAAGGGAAGGAAAAAAACAACGTCGTTTCAGATGGCTAGCTCGTGAAATAGCCGTTATATTATACGTCACTTTGCAACAAAGTTTGTTAGATGGCAAAAGCCTAGAAGTTCAACACTCAAATCCATTGTTTGAAAGATTTGCTTACTGTTGCATTATCTTATTAGATGTTTACTATTTTTGAAAACTTGGTTAGAGGTGCATGCAAAATACATGAGTCAATGTTGGATTTATAAACAGATATATTAACGTGCATGAGGAAGTTTAAAGAACAAGTACCCTATGTAGACTTAAGAAAAACAGTGGCTAAAAGCTGAGCCATTTTCTTCTACGTAATCCAAAGTACATGAATCGTCAGACCATCAATCAAAGCCGGTTGACATTCAAGTAGACTTTTCTATTGATTATACAACGTGTAGGTGTTCTCTGGAGTCGGTACTCCCTGCTTTCGAGATTAGCAAATTTCAGCAACAGCTGTACTGATCAAATTCTGTCTGTTCTAAATCATTTGGAGGTTTATTTTAAGGTTCCAGTATAGCATAAATGCTATTTGATCATTCTAAAGGCAGGACGTGTGGTTATTAAAAGGAAAATGTAAAATAACGTCAACACATCCAAGACATGCTATTTTATGCTTAGAGGCTGCGTCAAATATAGTGAACTAATTATCAAGCTCGTTTATCACCAAGGCAATAACAAGGCTCAAAACATAACTAAAAGCATTTTAAATGCTCACAGTTAAATGCTTTAATAAGTGCCAAATTTATCTAACTCTGAAACAATCTTAACTCAGTATATCACTCATTCATTCATGAGTTTTGAAGATCCCTGTATATAGTATATTTATTTATGCAAAATATTTCTAACGATGACAATGAAAATGAACTAAAACCGCTCACGTCTTTATGGTAATGTGCCTTAAGTAGTCATTTTAAAATTATGATTGTTTTAAGCACTACATTCCCCTAACCTCATGACTAAAATTTTTCATTCACTACTCACTAAGTAAATAAATAAACTAAAAAATGATTCAAACAATTAACAACAAATCCATGTCGTACAAAATAAGATAAGATCTGCACATCATAAATGCACGCACGGATAAAGAATATATTGGTCATAAAAAACATTTTTTTTTCTATTATAAATAGTGAGACAATAGCAGACATGGGGGTATTCCTGAAACTTCTGTATATTTTACTTCACTAGTCTTATTTCATTTCTTATTTAATTTCCTTTAGTGTAATTATCTTCAAGATACTTAATTCCACTTGTATTTGTAAACGTGCCCTCCCACGATTTAGCGGTAAGTCTGAGAGCTTATAACGCTAAAAATCAAGTTTCGATGCCCGCGGTGGGCAGAGCACAGATAGCCTAATGTGTAGCTTTGTGCTAAACAAGCAAACTTGTAAGCATCAAAGGTAATTATAAAGCTTTTAGGTCATGTCTTATGTATATGTTAATTTCTAAATAAACATGTAGTGTTTTAAAAATGTGGAAAAATTTCAGTTAGTGTGTAGAAAAAAGAAATACATCTTTAAATTTTTCTAAAATTTCACACTATTTGTATTAGAAACGTGTGGTCTGATATTCAATATTAAGTGAGGCTGCTAACAAAATGACCGGTCATTATATGAAGAATATTTTTTTAAAATCATTAACTGTGTTGTTAAATTATCATTATTTTTAATGTCGTGGCCTTGTTTCATACATACTTAATGGCTTAGATTTGTATTAGTGTTTTTTTATTTGATTTCTTTAGTAATTACAATTTTCTTTTCAGCGACAAAAACAGCGCGTGACCAACAAGATGTATACAAATTGATCGAGTGAAGAAATATTATACGTGTTTTTGTTACGATCCTCGTTTTAATTGTATAAGTTCACTCACGTTTTTTTTTACATGTTTCCAGGAAGATGTATATGAAAGAAGACCCTTCAACTACTGGTTATTAAGTGTATAGTTGGATAATGTCATACAACTAGTTCTGCACGATTGGTGGACTTTGAGAGATCAGCAGTTTTGCAACAGTCATTGTTGTTCTACACCAGTTCATAATTCTCTTACAATGGTGCCCCCCCCCCGATGGCTCAGTGGTAAGTCTGAAGGCTTATAATTCTAAAATTCGGGATTAGATACCCTTGGTAAGCAGGACACAGATATCCCATTGTGTAGCTTTGTGCTTAACAACAAATAAACCAAACCAATCTTACAATGATTAACTGATTCTTTGTGAGCAGATCTATCAAACACAACAAAAACTTAATCTTTTATATAAAAATCAATAAATACTCAAGCATAAAAAACAGCCGGAGAGTAGCACAGGTTTATCTCTTCCATCTGATCTCTCAGTCAATGAAGTTTCTCTTTCGGCGTGACCTATTTGTCATTTACTGACGGGTCTAGCATTTTCTGTAAACGAAACCTTGCACAATTTTAGAACACACACTGGTTTGTGGGTTGAGATATAATAATGGTAAGAGATATTAGAGTTTTGGCTATTATTTACTATGTGTGTAAATGACAACCATTTTGTGTGCGTTTGAGGAATGTTTTGTCCGAGAATATACCAATATGGTCCCCCAACTGTTTATTTAAACTGAAAGAATGGCGCAGTTGTCATTCACAGACATCACATTAAGAAAGTTAAAACACGAACGTCACCAGTATTCGAGGTATGAAACCAGGTGGACATGTCAAGAGAAATAAAAACCTACAAAGACAAAATCCAAATTTTACAAAATAAACTAGCGAACCCCTGGGCCTACGGCCCACGTTTACAGGGTCGTTGTAATGCAAATGTAATGCTTAAACTACCATTTAGCACTTTTTCAGTTTAATTTAACCAAGTTACGAATGTTAATTACTAGGCCTAGTTGTTTACGTGCTCTAATGTAAACCAATGAAAAATTTGAGGTCTACTCTCGATGAGTTCCCGTAAAAGTGTTTTGGCAAAACATCCGGGTTCCCTAAGAGGTTGGTTGAAAAGTTTTACTTTTGTGCAAACCTCAAGGCCGAGATGATTCGTTAGGTACCATTTAGAAGTTGGTGAGTCCAGCAGTTTAGATGAAGGGGTTTTCGGGAAATCTCCGGGCTCCCCAAGGGGTGGAGTAAAAAGTGTTACCTTTTTGCAAACATCAGGACCGAGACGATTCGTTAGGAACCATTTAGAAGTCAATACGATCAACGACTTAGGTGGTGTTAGTTGACACAAAGAAACTGAATCTTATATAGATATCCTCTAGGCCGATTACTTTAGCCTATGAGAATTATATAGATATTTGTTCAGACTGGTGTTATGTTTATTTAAAAAATTCGTGACAGAAAGTCGTTACTGGTCCTCCGATATGCAGCTAGTGTGTGTATTGTTTATAGCTTTTGGTCAATTGAGTAACATCCTCTAGTTTGTGATGTTGGATGTGCATTCTTGTATACATAGGAACGTTTGTAAGTTTGCTGATGTTTCGGCTTAATAAAGATCTGTTGGGTTTAAAGAGGAAACCAGAGGTTAAACGAACTGATGTGGTAGTTCGAGTTGTTAAAAAGTGTTTGTGGATTAACTCTTTTAATTAGTTCGTACAACATTAGTGGACTAACGCTCTAAATTAGCCCGAATGTGGTAGTTCGAGTTGTTAAAAAAGTGTTTGTGGATTAACTCTTTTAATTAGTTCGTACAACATTAGTGAACTAACGCTCTAAATTAGCCCGAAGATGGTACTTCGAGTTGTGAAAAAGTGTTTGTGGATTAACTCTTTTAATTAGTTCGTACATCATTAGTGGACTAACGCTCTAAGTTAGCCCGAAGATCATTAGTGGATTAACTCTTTAAATTACCTCCTAAAGCATTAGTGGATTAACCCTATAAATTATCTCACAGAGCATTAGTGGATTAACCCTATAAATTATCTCGTAGAGCACTTGCTTGGCGTACGCGAGAACCCAAGTTCGAATATTCCTCGTGGGACACGAAAAAATTAGATTAACCACAGAATAACTGGTGCCCAAAGTAGCGATCGTCCCACGACTCTGAGAACTAGTCTTCTTCATAAGAGGGAAATGAATGTGGTAATTTGAGTTGTTAAAAACGTCTTATTAGAATTAACTAGCAGCTAATTCTTTAGCTCAGTTATTCGAGAAGTTTCTTATTCAATGATTATATGGACCAACGGACCCTGAGTGCACTGTTTATAAGAAAGTATATTGCTATGTATAGTATGATAAGTCACACTAGAAGCGTGATTTTTCGAAATAAAATAAATCAGTTTTGTTTTCAGAACACATAAATACCATAAAGGGTTATAAACAAATATTTCTACTCCAGGTTCATGCCTTTACATGTACGTATAAAAACAGCTTCATTCAGTTACTTGCTGATTTCACATTGTTCTGAAATAACGCTCCCAACACTTAGGTTTGTTATGAATTTCGCGCAAAGCTACATGAAAGCTATCTGTGCTAGCCGTCCCTAATTTAGCAGTGTAAGACTAGAGGGAAAGCAGCTAGTCATCACCACCCACCGCCAACTCTTGGGCTACTCTTTTACTAACGAATAGTGGGATTGATCGTCATATTATAACGCCCCCACGGCTGAAAGGGCGAGCATGTTTGGTGAGACGGGGATTCGAACCCATGACCCACAGATTGCGAGTCGATCGCCCTAACCACCTGGCCATGCCGAGCCCCAACACTTAGGACTTGCTAGAAATGGTTAATCTCTTTTGTCAAGGTTTATGAGCTAATCGTGGGGGCAACAGCGGACCAAGTTGTTGTTAAGTGAACAATTTCAGCAAAATAAAAAGGAGTAATTTCAAGTATGTATAATATTTCCGAAATCCCCTCTTTGAGAGCTTGCGTTGGATATTCATGGAGGTTCATGAGAAAGGATACAATTGTTTTATCGAAGGATCTATTGAAAATTTCGAATATCATCTAAGAGTAGGTTAAGTAGTTCAAAATGTCACGATATCACAGAAAAGAAGCAGGAAAAAACGAAACTGTTCAACTCTGCCATACTTATCCCATGGCATAAAAAAATATATGTCTCACGACTGCATAGATACACAGATATATTTTTTACAAGTTTGATAAAAACATTCTATATATATTTGTTTCTAGAAATTTTGACACCAAGAGTCACGACCAGTTTAAAGAGTTTTGAGCTGTTGCATCGTATCATGAAGAAGTAAATTACAGGCCTGCATCTTTGTTACCTGCCCAACCTATTGTAGACAGCACTATTATTGCCGGAATTTATTAATATTTTTAATATCTTTGTTTGAGAATTAATCCGAAAAAGCTTTCTTGAGAACAAATACTTTTACTCTGTATTTCTATGTTGCATCTATGTTCATGTAATAGCTTGGGGAACCAGGCATTTTATGTCCTGAAAATTATAATAGTTATTTAATTTAATAAAATATAAAAATTTAAACTTGAAAAACATTTTGTTTCATACTACAACACGAGACGTATGTCTTTAACTATGATGTTTTTATCTATGTTACTGGTTACTCAATAATATTTTGTTGCGCATGCAATTCAATTAAATAATATTTTTTCATGTAACATTAAATTTAATTTCACGAAGTATGTAGATACTGTCATCTAACGCTCATCAGAAAACAAAAAAATAAATAGCCTAATTTTGAAATGAAATATTGATAATAAAAACTTGTGACATTTTAAATAAGACTTTCCTGCTGATTTGAGTAAAATAGAAACAAATCAAATTTTAAATGTAATTGTTTCAGGGAATAAAATATTACTGTTTAAATTATTTATTTAATGTAGTTCGAGAAATGACATTTGGGGTGGTAATTCTTAGAAAATTTTCTTGTGTTCTATATATATCTCAAATCTTGTAGTTGTTCAAATAGAATTTTACAGGTAATTAAGTTCGACGCTCATTTTTTACACCAGTTTAACTTGTAACACTGAAGGTATATGTAATGGTGTTTAGTTGTTGCCTACTTTTCAATATCCTATTTTATGGACTTAATTGGACTCATTTTCTAAAATATTACAGATTCATAATTTATTTCTGATTTGTTTTTGATTTCCTAAATTAGAATCACGTAAACTCTCTTTCGTTTATTTACTGCCAATACTTGTTTAAAAGGGTTCGTCAAATAGCATGTAAATATCATAAAACTTATAACATCATTTAAATTCAAAATGCAAATTCAAACTAATCAGGTAAATTGATAAATTACAGAGGCCTATCGTCTAAAATGTTCCATGAGACTTATCATTTTGATATTGTTTCTATGGCAATAGTCCCAATTACTTTCACAAAAATATTTTGTATTGTTGACTTGAATATGTAGATTTAGGCTTAACTGAAATAATAATGACAATGCTTACCGAAACATATTGGTAACAGTGAAACAAACCTACTCATAACTTTTAGACCTGGTGGTTAGGCAATAGATTCACAATATGTGGGATCGAAACCCGTCGCTAAACATGGGAACGTTACGAGAGTAACTCAAAATCTGGAAGTGTGTGCTGCCAGCTGGTTACCTTTATTCTGGTTGGCAGTTCAAAATTGGGGACTGCCAGAAACAAAACAAAAATAACTGTTTAATTATTGTTCACTTTACATCCATATACAATAATTAGATTTTCAACTGTAACGTAGTAGCTAACTTGCATAAAGTTAAATATATTTGGTTAATTAGCGCTATCATTTTCTTCATTAATTTATAATTTTTATATTAACTTATCCTAGTTTTAATAAGAATTTTAATTTATTTGGTTGAGAAACTTTTATTTATTTCTTTGTTTGGTCTATCGCAAGATTACACGATTGGTTATCTGTGCTTTTTTCACCAATGGGAGTGGAAACTTAGATTTTAGTGTTAAAACCCGAAAACTTATTACTGAAGGACGTTCAAAAACTATTAATAATTTTAAAGTAGCACTTCTATTTTCGACACTAGATAGCAGCACTTTTAGTGTATTATATGTGCAGTCTTTGAACAATAATAAATTGATTATTATAAATTTACAAGTGATGAATCTTTTTTTTACACTAAAATACGAAAGGTGATAGCGTATATTAAACATATCATTCAAATGTTTTGTAAAGACAATTTTTATAACGGTCTAATTATGTATTTCTCTGTATTACATTGTTATTAATAGGGGACTTATAATTTCCAAGATTACAAATTATACGAGTTTTAACAAAAGCTTGCTATCAATTGTTTATAACGTTTAATTTTATCGTGCTCCTTTATTACTGATTGATGTTTATAGCACACCATAAAAGCTGAAACTATTAATAAATAAATTTTAAAAAATCTTAAAGCCAGCCCTTATCATTCATATACTTATCAAGCTCTCTCTTAAACTCATTTCAACTTACTGCCTCCACAAAGCAACCGAAAGCAACCCATTAAATGAAGATGACTCCTACCCTGCCAAACTTTATATTTGTGTCCCCTAGTCTTACTACTCTCACTGTTAAATATGAAAAATATGATGTATCAACACTATCAATCCCCTTTACAATCATAAACTCTTCGATCAGATCCCCTCTAACTCTTTTTTTTTTTCAAGTGAAATAAATTTGAAGGATTTCAACCTCTCCTCCTATGACAATCCCTCCATCATCGTAACCATTCTAGTAACCCTCCTCTAAACTCTTTC
The DNA here is from genome assembly GCF_000517525.1 of Limulus polyphemus. Taxonomy (NCBI): domain Eukaryota; kingdom Metazoa; phylum Arthropoda; class Merostomata; order Xiphosura; family Limulidae; genus Limulus; species Limulus polyphemus. Next base: position 161,139 of record NW_013667231.1, on the reverse strand, counting down.
CAACAGTTCAATGTCCTTCCTAAGGTAAGGAGGCCAATACTGAACATAATATTCCAAATGTAGCCTAACTAGTGACCTATACAATGAAATTATAACCTCTTTTGACTTGTAGATACAACCCAAAGTCCTGTTTACCATGCACACTCCTTGGATGGCTTTAGAGAATGATCGACTATCACACCAAACTATGATAACACACATGCATTATCTTGCATTTATTATAATTAAAATCTATTTGACATTTATTTGCCCAACTTACTAAATGATCTAAATCTTTTTGTAAATCAGCAGCATCCTCTTCACATCTAGCAACACCCAAGACCTTAATCTTGTAGACCTCCTTCGGCCAGGTTTGACCATGGATGAGCATCCGTCCATTGTTAGCTCATGTTGATCGCTCGTCTAGAGCAGCGTCTCTTGTGACTAAGGAGACCGACACGAGAGTGACAGTTCCGGTTGCAGAGGTCACATTTGTGCGTTGACGCTGGTCTGTTGGCTGCCTGTTCCTTTTGATGCGCTCGCTTCTCTTCTGCCGCCACCGTCAATTCCTCTTCACCGATCTTTACGGAGAGTGTTTCTCCAGTCGGCGCAATCGGCAGCGAGGTCCTCCCAAGTTTCAGTGTTGATGTTGAACACCTTCATGTCTCTTTTGCAAATCAAGACCTTAATATCATCTGAAAATTTAAGTAATTTACTGACCATTCCTTCATCTATGTCATTGATGTAAATCAAAAAGAGCAAAGATCCTAAGACTTAGCCCTGAGGTACTCCACTTGTAACATTAATCAAGTTTGATTGAACTCTACTTGTAACATTAATCAAATTTGACTGAACTCCATTTGTAACAACTCTCTGCTTTCTTCCATCCAGCCACTTTTCTATCCAATTTGCTAACTTATCCCCCACAACTAGAGAGATAATTTTTTTACAAGACTTTTATGTGGTACTTTGTCAAATGCTTTCTGGAAATCCAGATACACCAAATCTACACCCTTACCCTCATCTACATAAGCAGTAAACTTTTCAAAAGATTTGTAAGGCAAGATTTTCTCTTAGTGAAACATGTTGACTATCCAATAAAATTTTAAACTTTGTTAAATGGCTTTACAAAGCAACTTTTATCACTTTCCAAAACTTTTCCCACAACTGATGTAAGACTAATGGGTCTATAATTACTGGGGCAATGTTTATCACCTCCCTTGAAAAGAGAAGTGACATTAGCTATTTCCAATCCTCTGGTATCTGCCCACTATTCAAGGACTTACAAAAAATAGTTGCACATGGCTCATACATCCAATCCTTAACTTCCTTCAAAACCCTTGGGGAAATATTATCAGGCTTATCGTTTTTTAAAACTTCCTTCTTTCTTCTTAACAAGCTCAGAATTCATGCAGTCATCTTGTTCGATCTTTTTTCCATCTATCAACCGTTAAACATGTGGAATACTGCTTATATCTTCGTTATTTAAAACAAAATTTTATAGCCCAGCCATCTACTAATATCAGGTACGAGCTTTCCTTTATCGTCCCTCAAGGATCCTGCTCCCCTAACATTTTGTTTACCCTTAATGTACTTAAAGAAATCCTTACTGTTATTTTTTACATTTTCAGCCAACCTTTTATTATACACCCTTTCTGCTTTCCTAATTCCTGTTTCACCAACTTTCTCGATCTTCTATAATCTTCTAAACCTCTCATCAATTTAAATTTCTTAAATTTCTGATGATTTTCTTTATTTTCATCTCTTATACTCTTTGTGAGCCATCCTGTTTTGTAATTGAAGCTGCCCTTTTCTTTTTATAAGGAATATTTTACCTTGAATATTTAAAAATTTATCTTCAAAAATTTTCCACATTTGATCAGTGTCTTCAAATAACACAGCTACCCAATTCACAACAGATAATTCTTATCGCGTCTCTTCGAAATTTGCCTTTTTTGAAATTTGTAACCAAAATATCATTATCTCTTATCTCCATATGCAGCAAAACATTTAATCTAATAGAGCAATGATCACTTATATTTACAGCCTTGCATTCTGAGAGTGAAATGAAGCTTACTGAATGTTATGGAAAAATTTACTTCTTATTAAACTCGAAAATGGTCTAGGAGAAAGGTGTTTGATTCACGCAGTTGAAAAATAAATCACCTAAAGTTGTTTCAAAAATAAAATAAAAGAGCTTACTATCAAATATTAAATTAAATAAAGTGGTTAAATAAAAAAATAAATATTTTTATACATCTGGAGTGTAAAGATCGTTTTTTCTAAACTTTTTATCAAAATATAACAAACATTTCATGGAATTTAAATAATTTAAGTTGATTACTTTTCTTAATTCTTAGAATACAATCGCGTGATAACAAATAAGGAAGAATAAAAATACTATGTAAAAAGTAGGAACCTCGTCATCAAATTATGTAAACCTGTTTAGTTCTTCAGAATGTTTTGTGTTTTATAACAACCAACTGAGGCACAAACATAAATGGAATTTCAGAATCTAGGAATTGAAGCATTTTAAACAGATATCGCTTGAAGAAAGTTTCATCCAAGGCGTTTTCATAACTCACTTTTCATGACTGTAAATATATTTGGTAATTAAATGATATATTGCCTAAACATGATAATATGGGATAATAAATTGGAGATTGCTTAAACATAATCATGTTGTATATGTGATAATGATTAGGATATTGCTTAAAAATGATCAAATTGTTCATGTAATAATGAATTAGCTGCTGACTATAATCATCATTTTAAGTGATAATGACCTAAATGTAGGCTAAACTGTATCGTTTAATTGGACAATGAATTAAATATTGTTAAAAATTGTCATTTTAAGTGACAATAAATATAATATCAGTTCAGTATAACAATGTTTTAAGTGACAATGAATAAGATATCGGTTCAACATAACAATGTTTTAAGTGGCAATGAATAAAACACTGGTCCAACATAACAATGTTTTTGAATATTTCGATACCAAATTGGCTTTTAGTTGAATATTGACATTTTGTTTATGCGATAATGAGCATTTCAGGAAGAGAGTGACTTTTGTTTCAAAGCACAATTCTTTACTCTAACCCAAATCCAATATTCTATAAATATTAGTTATTCTACCAGTTACATTTTTTAGTTTTCCCCTTGTGTGCGTGTAAACATTATAAATATATTGGAAAACATTTCCACTTTCTGATTTCACATTTCTGACGTCACGGCTGATAACCTGGAAAAAAACATGTGCAGTACCTACACTTCCGCTGACCAGTTTTTTGAAGTTGCATGTTGTATTTAGACAATTGCTCATTCGTTATGAATTATTGTATTGAAACAGCTGTATATTCAGTACAAGTCCCTAGCACAAGCTTTGATAGCTCGTTAAGCCAAGACATGACATAAAACAAGCACACCTGTTATCTAGTTCCTAATCATATGATTCACGTCCTCAGAACAGACAGTGCTGCGTGCAGATCAATAAAAGTTGGCATGATTACGTATGAAGTAGAAATTTGATTGAGCAGCCATATTGAAAAGTTTGTCTTTCTTGGTCCAGTACTTCTTTCCCAGTACTTAAAGGGAACCATCTCGTTTCAGAAGTTGACAATTTTCAAAACAGTAAGTTATGTACCAACAACAGTAACTGGTTATTTCTGTAAAATGAGTGACCACGATGACGTAAGCCAACTGCCATCTAAAACACAACCCTTATCGGTATTATTGTCGGTTATTGTTGCATGTGGTATACTAACAAGTGTACTTCTATTTTTCTTTTGTCGATGTGTTGTCCAGCGACGCAGGAAAGCCAAGCAGCTCACTGAGTTGACCCCTTCTGTGGTCAAGCCGAGACCGATAAGTGTTATCAGAACAGATAAGCCGATACAGTTTGTTGTTCCTACCATTTCCACCTACAGCGAAACAGCGGAAGAATCTTTCTCGGATAACGAGTCATCTAATAACCGTTGGTCCACATACGATGGAGAGGGAAACCTTCGGTGGAAATCTGTTACTGACAAGTTTCACATTGATCCGACAGAGTTGGAACACGAACTGTACGTTGGAGACCGAAGGACAAGCTGCGGGAGTGGACAAGTGAACTTCTCTGTCCACTACAACATTCTCCGTCAACACTTGTGTGTGAGATTAATAGGCGTGACAGACCTAATCTCGAGATTTTCTAAATATGCAGCAAACCCATTTGCAAAAATTACGCTCTTACCGGAGAAGTACCCTAAATTTGTAACCAAAGTTCATAAAAAAACATCAAATCCAATCTTCGATGAAACGTTTGTTTTTAAAATAAAACCAGAAAATTTAGGCGACAAAACTTTAAAGATCGCGATTTGGGACTATGATCGATTTTCTCGAAAATTCCTAATCGGTCAAGTTCTTTATCTTTTAAGTAGATGTGGTATTGACTCTGCAATCACAGAAGACGTGACACCAAGCGACATCTGGTGTGAATTGCAGCCCAAAGAAGATGTGGTAAGCAACTTATCATTTTATTCAACAAATCTACACTTAAATGTTTAGCACAATAGACTTTGTACTTGTTTATTTGTTGTTAAAGACAAAGATACACAACGGGCTATCTGTGTTCTGCCCACTGCGGGTATCGATACCCGATATTTAGCAGCTTCAATAAGAAAATATGGAAAACATTGTCAAACAGAAAATGGTTTTTAAGATATATACATACGGACAATGGTCTTATTAGCTGATATAGTCTGATCTAGATTTCACACACCTTAATGTTTGATGAATATTTAACAAAACTAGTAAAAGTTTCAATCTTCTTCAGTTTTGTTTTTTTGTTTCCAGATAGGACAGCGGTAAGTCTACAGACTTACAACACTAACATAAAGGGTTCGATTTCCCGCGGTAGATACAGCAGCTAGCTCAACGTGGCTTTGCTCTGACACGTACGAAATGAATCTTTTGTTCTTGTTGTTGTTTCCTTACTCTATTTTTATGAAACTAATCGGTGCTGCTAATTTTCGCACAAGACCGCGAAAGGCTTGCAAAGTGGCATCATAAACGTATACGTAGAACGTGCTTGTTATTTCAATGATATAGAAAAGGTGATATAATTTAGAATTACATATATAACAGAAGGTGAGAACTACAATGACACCCATTGGTAAAAGTGGCAATATATATAATATCCCCTTGGAATATTTTATGTAACGTGAAGGGTCTACTTAACTTTTAAGCCAGTACTTATATATTATTTTAACACATTAATTTAAGTGCTATAGCTCTCTCATTAGGTATGCCTTTCACGTTTTTCTCGCGAGTCTCTGTTAAGTTTATGATGCTGGTCTAGAGCAAGCAACATAATTAATTACTTAACCTCAGTCTAAACAAAGAGTCTGGAACCACTGCTGTAGCCTATCTAATTCCTCATAAAAATGATGCTGTAAACCATTTATAGAAGAACAGGTGGATCTGTTTTTTAATACAGACACCAGCCACGCTTCCGTATTTCTAAATACTATTTCTCTTTCTGTCACTGAACAAAGGTGACTTTTCACGCAGTTGAAATAATGTATACAAACCTGAGCTTCTGTATAAATCTTTGAAGCACCAGTAATCGTAACTATCTTTTAAACAGTAATAAGACAATAACGAAAGTATATTTTCTGAAAAACAACAACAAAAACAGAACATATTTATCTTCCTATAATTTGAAACTTAGATTTTTTTCATGACAACAAACTAGTCTGAAAAAAAACACCTTTCTGACTAAACAGCAGTTTAGGTAATGGTACTTCTTAATTGTCTTTTCAGTTCAACCAACGCTTTGCCATTTTGGCTTCATCAGGGTTAGGAGTATAAGAACTTATGCTGTTGTACTACGGTGGATTTCAACTTTTCGTTATTCTATTTAAAATAATATTACAGTATTTGGTTCAACGTATGTTCTTGGGGTGCTCCTCCCCTTAACAAATTCTTGGGTATTGGATTCCTCGATCTCTGATTATTCCTTACCGAGGAATCATCAGTAGGACAATTATCCACAAGATCCTCATCGGATCGAAAAAATGTCTGAAACAAATCTAAAACATCGTCCTCTGAATCCATGTCTATCATTTGTTTTTGGCATAATTTCTTAGCCTGAGCTCGAGTCACAGCACACGAGGGAAACACATCGGGATTCTCTTCAACTACAACATCGTCCTTAGATGAATCAGTGATCGGGTCGTTAATCATTTTAGGTTCGGCAACAACTTTTCCCCCCGCCAAATCGTTTCCCAACAATAATGATACACCCTTAATTGGCAGAGTAGGTCTTACTCCAACCACAACCGGTCCCGAAACTAGGTCTGATGCTAAATAAATGTTATGAAGAGGAACATCAACAAAAAAACCCTCAATACCATGAGCAATAACAGACACACCAGTGGCAGAACTCGAATCTAAACGCAATATACCTTCTAACAATAATGAGTGAGTCGCCCTGGTATCACGTAGAATACGTATGGGTATGGGATTGCCAGTCTCATTTGTCAAAGTCACAAAACTAACAGACACAAAAGGTCTAAATTCCTCCCTGATTACATCAGCCTTAAAGTCAGTGGCCATATCAACAACATCGGGTGATCTGATGAAACTACGTCCAAATGTGGTCACAAATGTACTGGGTGTTGCCTCCTTTTCTTTTTTCTTTTTCAAATACCAACAATCAGACATAACATGACCAGGTTTTTTTACAAAAATGGCAGACAGGCCTTGATT
>NW_013667231.1:128839-153598 GCF_000517525.1 Limulus polyphemus | reverse complement strand
AGACATAATTGTCTTAGTTTGTCGAAACTGTTGCCAATATGCATAGAATTGCATCATCGATCAAAATAAACCTCTTTTTCGTGGACAATTTCCATATAAGTTTGATTATTTTGTTTGCGATAATTTCGAAACTTTTGGCGATAAGCCTCTGGTACTAACTCGTATGCTGTGATAATAGCTGCTTTAACCTTATCATAATTCGCACACTCTTCTAAAGAGAGAGCGACATAAGATTCTTGTGCTTTGTCATAATAATGACCACTTTTCGGTGGGCCATTCCATGATTTGGACAACCTTCTCAAAATGTTGGAAATATTTATCAACTTCATGTTTATTAAACGGTGGTACTTTAACATATCGATTAAGTTCAAAGATGTCATTCTGTCTTGGTCGATCGGTGTTGAATCTAATTTTCGTTTCTTTCAGTCTAATTTATTTTTCGGCCTCGAGACGTTTATTTTCTCTTTCAGCTTCAATACGAGCTTGTTCTTTCTCTTTCTTGGCTTCGATACGAGCTTGCTCTTTCTCCTTCTCGGCTTCTATACGAGCAATTCATTTTTGTTATCTTTTTATAGTTGTTCTAGGGAGGGTGATACAAGAAGATCTTGATAATCAGATATGATCAAATCTTGTTGGCACTGATAAATATAAATTCAATTGTGATTTAAATTTAAATTTAGATCGAATTTTGTCTCTGATTCAGATCTCGGACACGAGCCCTTAATTTATTACGTTAGGTATTAGAACAACAGAACATATTTATCTTCCTATAATTTGAAATTTTGATTTTTTTCATGACAACAAACTAGTCTGAAAAAAAACATCTTTCTGACTAAACAGCAGTTTAGGTAATGGTACTTCTTAATTGTCTTTTTATTTCAACCAACGTTTCGCCATTTTGGCTTCATCAGGGTTAGGAGTATAAGAACTTATGCTGTAGTACTACGGTGGATTTCAACTTTTCGTTATTTTATTTAAAATAATATTACAGTATTTGATTCAACGTATATTCTCGGGGTGCCCCCTCCCCCACACTAACAAATTCTGGGGTATTGGAAATATTTTGTTGTTTTTCAAACTTTGCAGTGCATTATGGAAGTATTTAGAAATTTTGGCAATAAAGTTAGAAAAAAAAATATACCTTTACTCTCCATATAATAATAAAAAACTATATTTCAGTTAACATTTCGCCATTGCGGCTTTATCAGAGCTAGTAATGAAAGAACTATTGATGTTATATTTTAAATTTAAAGGAAACATTCTAATTATTTTAAAAGCTTTGACTTATGTCGAATAAACACCAATTGTATGGAGCCCTTTTCATAATTTTTAATTAATTATATAATATAAATTCATCACCACGAACGAGTTGCAAGGTTATGTAAAATCTACAAATTTAGACAGTTTATAATGGACTACTATCTTATCGCTCTATATCTGTATTTGATTCATTAATATAAGAATAAGGTTCTTTTTTAAATGATATATTAGTTTATGACCTAAAAAACATAGGTGAAATTATGCTTTGTACAGTAAAGCTTTAGTTATCCGGCATCTTCGCATCCGGAAAGCTCTTGTGACCAGAAAGGTCAGTATTTTAGTGGTGCTGCTGTGGTTCTTTATTTACCTTCTTTTCCGCTGGCAAGCTTCAGCTGTTAGCCGCTTGTTCAGTGATTAACATTTAAGATACTGTACTTATAAATGTTTTTATATACTTTAAGGTTTTTTGCTGCCAAGCTTCAGCTGTTAGCCGCTTGTTCAGTGATTAACATTTAAGATACTGTACTTATAAATGTTTTATATACTTTAAGATTTTTTTACAACATTTATTATTGTCTAAAACTGTTATTGTTAAAGATGATGTAGAAACACTGTGGTTTAAAGCATTAACAAGGTGTCAAACGTTTCCTACAAAATAATATAAAGGAAATGCTTTCGTAAAGGATATTTTCGCCTATCGGGCACTGCTCAGGTTCGACAGATACAGGACTCCAAAGCTTTTACTCTATGTAGATGAATCGGCCCCTGTACAAAGATGAAGTCCCCTTTTAGGTTCGTTACTCACACTCTGTTTTGTATATTTATAAATCAGAGTTTGTTATATTTTCATACAAGTAATAAAAAAATTGTAAAAATTAAGTATGATGCAAGAGTGGCAATACCAAAAGGTACAGAAACAACGTAGGGATGAATACACAAGACCATACAAAAATCACTACATAACTAGCCAAATCTTTCCAAGAAAAACTTATCGACAACTAAATGTTGAATGTCTTTCATCTGCATGAGTATAAAGTCGTACAATGGCCAATTTCCATAAGCCTTTAACATTGACTCATTGACTACTCAGGTAGGGATTTTGTATGATGTTGTGTATTCATCCTTACCTTGTTTCTGTATTTTTTGCCATTGCCATCCCTACATCATCCTCATTTTTTATCATAATCTTTTGTTACTTGTTCCCCCACTTTTTTAAACAATACAAATTGAATAGGGCTATACAGTCATACAGTGGCTGATAACCATAAGCTTATAAGATTGACTCAGTACTTACTGGCTACTTATTTAGGAATTTTTTATGGTTTTATGTATTCATCCTTACCTTGTTTCTGTACTTTTTGTACATTGTCCTACCTGCATCATACTTAATTTTTACAACATCTTTTTCTTATTACTTGTTTTCCATCTTTTTTTCTTAGCAGTTTCATTGAAGTAGGTTGATAAGTGAACATTTGTTTTGTTTTTATAATTCAATGGTAATATACGTATATGTATATATATATTGTTAATATAGTATCAGTTTCTTTATTTTGGAATTACACTGGGGGCTAGTGAAGCTGGAATGTTTCCTCCAGAACGGTACAAGTACCCCCAAAGTGCTTAACTAACGAAAAGGGGATATTTACAGAACTTTCGCCTTCCAACTTCACAGCAAAGTCACTGCATGTGCATACAGTTGACTCCACCGCATGTTAGTTTCATGTCGATTAATAGGAAGGACATATACAGGTTTCAGGCCACGAAGTATGACACCACGCATACACACACACCTGCCAGGCTCGGCCCACTGAAAATTTGAAGAAACGTAGACCGCTATGTAATGTATTGTTTTGTTAATTAAGAAACTTGTGTTTTTAAAATCATACATCAATAACATGTACACAGATCTGCCAGTTGCAAAAATACATGATCTCCTTTGATACCTTGAATATTAATTTAGATTATGCTTTATTTATTTACTTATTTTTACTTAAATTATTTTGGCAGATATTATGTTTGTGAATGAAAAGTCACAAACGGTTGTTATACAAGAACAATTTGTGTTGCCATTTAGCGACAAGAAATGAAACTGTTATTTATAAAACATGGAAGTAATATATGCTTATAAATTGAACTCACTGCTAAATAGTAGCTATTGCTCTATGATGTTTATAGCCTTATTTGAGCACATAATTGCTATTATCAAGTGTTTCACTGCTTATATAACAGGATATTATTCTGTTCTTCTACCATACGTATTTTTGTGGAGAGATCAAATGTGGCAGCCATTATTTTCTCGGCCCATCAATACATGCTAAGCACTACCGTGATTAGTGATAGCCTGTTCCTAAGTGCTCTTAAAATGTTTTTCTGTCGTATTAATACCGATGCGTATAATTGGATCAAGTGCTGCTTTGTGTGCACTTGGATCTAGTGCTGCTTTGTGTGTTCTTGGATCAAGTGCTATTTTGTGTACACGTGGATCAAGTGCTACTTTCTGTATACTTGGATCAGTGCTTCTCTGTGTATACATTGATCAACTACTACATTCTGTATACTTGGATCTAGTACTGCTTTGTGTGTTCTTGGATCAAGTGCTGTTTTATGTATACTTGCAACAAGTACTGCTTTATGTGTGCTCGAATTATGTTCTGTTTTATTTATGAGCTATTGCAACCAGTTACTTTTCTTACAACCATCTCTTATGCATATAAGGTTTTAAGTCTTACATTCCCGCAGTGTCTTTCACAACTTACAGATCGTATTAGTTCTGTTTTGTCTTTAAACTAGTAAACATTATAGTCTGCTTTTGATGTTCGTTTTTGTAATGGAAATATGAACCATAAATTTATAAAGGTTTCGTGTGTAGTGAGTGTGAAAATGTCTTATCAGAAATGGTTTAAAACAATTATTTTCGTATTGTGAAAGTTATGATAACCAGATTTCGTGATAAAACCACTGTTTTTCTCTTTGCTAAAATTCCAAATAAAATGACTAAAGTGTCATTGAAGAAAAATTATACGAGAAGCAGTATTAAACACTATTTCCTGAGATTTGATAGTACATTTGACCTAAAAACAAAAATCAGGAAACCTATCTGTTTCTACTTTTAATAAATACAAATAATTTTTATTGTAACTCATTTAGTATATACTCTAGTGTGACAGATGTAATCATATAATTATCTGTGTGTTCGAAGGATCAGAAGCTCATAGTCACAGTTGTAACATCGATATTAATGCACTTGAATACGTTGGAAAAGGATAAATCGCTAGAATACTGGTCAAAACTAGTTGTTATAACTTAAAGGTATTTCCTTTTTTTATAATTCTAATGGATAAATTAATGCAAGGAAGGTAAAAATATATTACCAAAAAAATGATATTTTTGTTCAACACGAGTTTATATATCTCTATTTATCTCTATATTTTAACGTATATTCTAAATCTATCTTTATCCATTTTGTAGAGTCTCTAGGTAAATCTAGTATAAGTTTTATTTTTATTTAATAATTAATTCTAACGAATAACTATTAAGCTATATAAAACCAATAAAATAAAAATTATGAAAGACTATGCAAATTGTGGGCATTATCATTAGTACATCACGTACATGTATTTATAAATATCCCCCCCTCCACACACACACATACAAGTACAGTATAACGTTTCAGAACTCTTTTAACTTGTTTAATTAGTAAATAAATATAAGGCATGGCATGTCTGTAAAAAATCATGACTATTCATAAGTACATCTTCCATTCAAGAAAACGATTATAACAAGCTGTTTGTAATGTTTCGCTTTTCCCAAGAATTAGCTGAAAAAAGCACTGATAAAATTAGAACAAATTAAGATAGTTCTTAACCTTCAACAAATACAATCAAAATAATGAATAAAAACATCTATATAATACAAACGTGCGAAATGGATTTACCATATTTCATGAGATATAAATTTTCTGTCAAATGAAATGTCTACTGAGAAGACGACAGTTTGACAGAATTAACTATATTAAATACGATTAAGTAAAAGTAGAATATATATATATTCAAAATAAATCTTATATATATAAATTGCAAGTATAAATTTAATTTTTCCAAGGGTACTCCAAAGTTTCCGTAACAAAACACTTTTTACAAACCTGCATAAGAATGGCAAAATTTCCAGCATTTTTTTTTACTTTAGTTTATATATGTGTATATACACACACAAGCAAAAGTACCCGTCCACAGTGACAGGAAAAGTTTAAGTTAATCTATCAATTTAAATTATTTTATGGACTTTAAAAAGGTTAATTGTGTTGTACTCAGAGCCAAAGCTCTAAGCTATTTATACCACCCACCGCGAAAAGTAATTGTTAAGCATTTAAGTCATGCTAAGAGCCGTTCAACAATAACATACGGTAAATCTACATTTTTTAGTTTTAAGTTACGTCACATTTTGAAATGTGAATGATACTGTGATTATTTCCTAACAGGTTAGTGTAGAATATCCTGTTTGCGAAATAAAATTTGGCAACAAAATTATTCATGCCTGTTCTCCCGTCATTTCAAAAGTGAATGTTGAGCTTTGCCTGCGTGCGCAGCTTTTCAAACGGGAAACAGATGAACGCTCGGAAAGACACCAGGGTTCACAATATATATATATCTGAGATATGTGTATATTGTAAACGCCCTCTAAGCAGTAAACAACATAAAATTTAATGTGGTTTTAAAATTATTAAAAACTTTTATAAAATAATATCTTATTTTTTTCTCTACAATTCCAAGATGGGAGTATTTCAAAAAAAGGTTCTTGTGAAATATGAATTTTTTTCATAATACATCTGTGAATGTTTTTGTCAACAGGCAAGGGGTAATTATTTGCATTTTAATATGATATCTGTGTAAATTAATTTTTAAACGTAGGTTTTCTGTTTCTCCACGATATAGTTGTTTAGAACGAAAAACAAGATAATGTATAAATCATATTACATGAATCACAAGTGATTCTAGAGTTCATGAAAAATAATTTCTCCCCAGTAACGCGTAACTAAACTACTCTTTCCAGTAAGGCTTGTAAATGTTATATAATACAGATCTAACTAAACTACTCTTTCCAGTAAGGCTTGTAAATGTTGTATAATACAAACCTAACTAAACTACTCTTTCCAGCAAGACTTGTAAATGTTATATAATACAAACCTAACTAAACTACTCTTTCCAGTAAGGTTTGTAAATGTTATATAATACAAACCTAACTAAACTACTCTTTCCAGTAAGGCTTGTAAATGTTATATAATACAGACCCAACTAAACTACTCTTTCCAGTAAGGCTTGTAAATGTTATATAATACAGACCCAACTAAACTACTCTTTCCAGTAAGGCTTGTAAATGTTATATAATACAGACCCAACTAAACTACTCTTTCCAGTAAGGCTTGTAAATGTTATATAATACAGACCCTACTAAACTACTCTTTCCAGTAAAGCTTGTACATGTTATATAATACAGACCCAACTAAACTACTCTTTCCAGTACGGCTTGGAAATGTTATATACTACAGACCTAACTAAACTACTCTTGACCAACAGCGGGTCCACGAGCACGGGGAACTTCTGTTTTCTCTCTGCTACAACCCCGACAGTGCTGTACTGACCATCGAGGTTCTGAAGATCAGGAACATCCCTACAGGAGATAAGGATAAAGGGACAGGTAGGAGAGTATAACAATAGCTTTCTTATTTTGATATTTTATCTGCAGAAATACCATATACCCAATTATGTTTGAAAAATAAAAGGTAGACACGGTAATGTCTACCGTTCTGAAGATCAGGAACATCCCTACAGGAGATAAGGATAAAGGGACAGGTAGGAGAGTATAACAATAGCTTTCTTATTTTGATATTTTATCTGCAGAAATACCATATACCCAATTATGTTTGAAAAATAAAAGGTAGACACGGTAATGTGGCTGTTGGATTACATATTTTACATATTCTTGCGATATATATAAGAAAATATCTTCAAGAACAATATTATCCAATTTCTGTGCGCTAACTATATAAGTTAAGATTATTTAGAAAACTACTAGGCATTCATAAGTTGACCTATAATGTTTATATAAGGCGAGTTTTCTAAATATGCTATTTGATAATTTAACGCAGAAGAGATTATTTCAAAAACTTCTCTTTCCCACTTAGAAAGTCATTTGATTAAGGCTTCAGCTGTCTCAAAGAAAACCGTTTTGAAAAATTTAATAACTGATAACGTGTGGTCTACGTAATGCTTATAATAATATATTACCGTTTATTGCCTATATGTATGGTGTTTGAGATGTCCGAAATTCCCCAGTCTGGCGACGTTGAAAGAAATAACATTATCCCACTTACCTACTGACGTGTTTATAAGAATAAATTAGCAGTATTAATATTATTATTATTCATATACCATTTAAACACAGGTTACTCGTGGTGAGCAGACGACAACACAAACACGATATACATAAACTATAGTTCACCATTACAAGAAGTGTCGTCTTATTATTTCATTTCCTTTTGTAAAGAGCGGAATTTCCCTAAACCAACGTAACTCAGGGACGGTTGGAAAATCCAAAAATAGATTAGACCTCTCGTTTCATAGTTTAGGTGATGAGAAAATAAAATTAGATTACTATTTATGACCAATAGTTGAAAGTCAAAATATTAACTGTAACATTATTACAACAGAAGAGATATGTTAGAACGTTGCCATGCTTCGTAAACCTTCTACAAGTTTTATAAGCTAATATAAGTTGACGTTCCTATCGTTGATATGCATAACTAAAAGATTATATGTTTATCTTAAAGTATTTATCGTATGGATGTTATAGAATTTCTGTGTTCGGGAGCGTAATAATTACTCCGAGTCTTTTTTCACAGTTGTCTACGTTAAAATCTCTCTGTACTTAAAGAAGAAACTTGTTCGAACAAAGAAGACAACACCGAAAAAGAAGATCCCAGAAGTAGAATTTTCAGATAGTTTCAACATCCAACTTCCTCAGTCGGCGCTGAGTGACGTCGATCTAGTGGTGTCTTTATGTGATAAGGCTGCATTTGGAGGAAAACACTTGATTGGTCGAACTCAGGTGGGCGCCAACTGTTTAACTGAACAAGGGATGCAACATTGGCAGGACATGCTGAGTAGTCCAAAAAGCACTTCGGCCCAGTGGCATACGTTACTTCGTTATTAACACTTTGCAACGATCTAGAAGTAGGCATAACTGCAACAAAGTGATGTCTGACACATAAGATTATGATTAACTTTACTTTAGTTCTGGTATCTATAATTCTTATACTTAGAAGTAGAAGTAGGCTTAACTGCAACAAAGTGATGTCTGACACATAAGGTTGTCACTAATTTTTCTTTAGTTCTGGTATCTATAATTCTTATGCCTAGGACTAGCATCAAATAGTTCTTAAATGTTAAAGAAAATGTTCATTCTTTTTTTTTAATCTTAAATTTAAGCAATTTGATGTTTACTCTTAACGTTGTAAGTAGTGATGTAAACAAGAAACAAGTTGTTTATAAAAACATCCATAAAGACATTTGTTTGTTTGTTTTTGAATTTCGCGCAAAGCTACACGATGGCTATCTGCCCCTAATTTAGCAGTGAAAGACTAGAGGGAAGGCAGCTAGTCATCCGTCAACTCTTGGGCTACTATTTTACCAACGAATAGTGGGATTTACTGCAACATTATAACGCTCCCACGGCTGAAAGGGCGAGCATGTTTGGTGAGACGGGGATTCGAACCAGCGACCCTCAGATTGCGAATCAAGCGCCTTAACCACCTGGCCATACTGGGCGGAAATATTTGTCAAGCATAATTATGTCAGTTTATTTGTTGTTTAAAGAATGTTATGTATGGTACAGAAAAGAAATACTACTTTAAGAGAACTGAAATTAAAGGATTTTCTTGATTCATTCAAGTTATATACTTTTTCAAATCATTAAATTAATTTGGCTATTTAGCAGCGTGAGTTTTCTGTAAGTCATTAAAACTTTATTTTCTATAAGTTGCTAAATTAAAAATGGATACTTTCTATAAATCAAAATAATAAAAAAAAATGTTTCATTTCTAAAAGTAGATAAAATAAAAACAGGCATTTTCATAAATCTTTAAACTTACTAATGTTCATTTATTCACAAATCGTTAAATGAAAAATATGAATTTTCTTTAAAATCGTGATACCGATATTGTTAATTCCCTATAAATCATTCAGTTTGCAATGAGCATTTTTTCCCCAAATGATCAAACCAATAATTTTTATAAACTATAAACCATAATTTAATGTAGATGTGGTACAAGTCATGTAAACAATCGTCACTTTCTACAAGTCGTTAAAATAACATTGTGAACTTTTTACAAATCATTAACGCAAAATTTTATTTTTCTAAAAGGTTTTAAACTAATAATGTACATTTATTATAAATCATTGAATTTAGTAATATATATATTAAAATGCGAATTTTCTACAACTTATGAAAATAATTGCGAGTTTTTTAAGGCGTTAAACTATTAATATACATTTTCAACAAATGATCAAACGACTAATATGATGTGAACGTTTTTTACAGGCTGGAGAAGCATGATTACAATTATACTTGCCATAAGACATTATTTTAAGGCGTTAAACTATTAATGTACATTTTCAACAAATGATCAAACGACTAATATGATGTGAACGTTTTTTTACAGGCTGGAGAAGCATGATTACAATTATACTCGCCATAAGACATTATTTTAAGGCGTTAAACTATTAATGTACATTTTCAACAAATGATCAAACGACTAATATGATGTGAACGCTGTGCTACTGGGGGCTACTTTACATTACTTTTTATTATTACGCGAGATGACATGTAGTTCCCCAGTTTTTAATAATATTAAGCAATTTTCAAAATACACATTGGAGAAAAAAAACCCAGCTTGAACCACATGTAAGAGAAACCAATGATTGTATAGAATTGCATATACTTTATTTCTTGAATATTATTTTATACT
Source organism: Limulus polyphemus (assembly GCF_000517525.1). NCBI lineage: Eukaryota > Metazoa > Arthropoda > Merostomata > Xiphosura > Limulidae > Limulus > Limulus polyphemus. The sequence goes on along the minus strand of NW_013667231.1, from coordinate 143,316 downwards.
TTATATGGTTGTTGTTGTTTGAAGTTAAGCACAAAGCTACACAATAGGCTATCTGTGCTCTGCCCACCACGGGTATTGAAATCTGGTTTCTAGCGTTGTAAGTCCGCAGACATACCGCTGTGCCACTGGGTGGCATACACTATATGGAGTAAAAATGTATAAAACATCCAATATACTATATATATGTGTATAACAATAAACCTATAAACGACATCCCTGAGCACTGTAGTTTACGAGTTGATAATATGAATACTTTAAGGTAATTTCAAGCTATTTGTTGGAAATCAAGGTGTCGTTGAGAGAGTTTATTCTGTTTTTAAAATTATTTCACCTTTCAAAATATCAGGAATTGAGAACTATAATTTCTTTTATCCATTCTACAAAGTTTACTACTTTGGAATAAATCCCATATTTTCCCATTTTTCCACACCCCTCTCCGAAGCTAGTGATACCGTGGATTTCCCATTTTTCATTTACTTTGTACAGCAAGGGGCCGCCACTATCGCCAGCGCACGAGTCTATCTGGCCTCTCTTGTAGCCTGCACAGAGCATGTTATCGCTTATGTAATAGTCCTGATACACCTGTCGACAGTCTTGTACATCTACTATTGGTACCTGTGCTTCATGTAGAACATCCGTTCCAAATATGGCGGCCTTTCGTTGTTTACCCCAGCCTAAAATAGTAGCCAGTGTCTGCACGTGAAGTTCGTTTTCCGGACTAGGCAAACACGCAGCCTGGACGTAGGTGTTCATCGTTAAAGGCTGCCGAAGCCTCAGCAGAGCTACATCATTATTTACTGTTTCTACATCATAGTTCGGGTGCACGAAAGATTCAGAAACTCGGACTTCTTGTTCTGAAACCTCGGTGTTCAGCAAATCATGTTCTCCTGCTCTTACGTACAAACGTCTTCTAACACAGTGAGCTGCAGTTAATACCCATTGAGGTGCAATCAGCGTTCCTCCGCAGAAAGGCTCCATGAACCGATTCAACACTGCCACCTGGTGATAAATAAATGAACATCTTTGCACGTGACTACATTTTAGAGAAAATACTTAATGTGCATTGTTTTATAAGCGAATATATTTTACTTATTGTATTTGTTTGGAGTGTATAATTTTTAATGCTATACACACACTCAATATGGATGTTGTACAAAGTTATTACACATACACCTAAGCTGACGATACATAAGTTCATACAGATTTATTTAATTAAAGATTTACGTAGAAAACTGATAAACAGTAGTTTTTTTTTGGTTTAGAATACGACTTTTATTAATCATGACAATTTTGCATTATTTAACAATTTTAAAATATTTTTTCTACTTCTACAAACGTAAGCAAGTGCTTTAATCAGCCAGCAGTTCGGAAGAATGCGGTTAAAATACAGTGTTCTGACGTCTTGATATAATTTTGCCATCATCAGATCTGTTGGTATTGTAAGTAACCTCATCCCATGTGCCCCTGAGCATATACTTAAAAAACAACAACGGGAAAAAGGTGATTTAAATTTGGATTTTTTGGAATCTTTTTTTTTTTTTGCATAAAATTTAATATTATACTTGCCCGTTAAGCATCCACATCTTGTTGAGTTATAAATAAAACAATTCATGCCAATATCCGTGCATTGACTTAATGTCTTAAAGACCAAAAACAAGTTTGTAGCGTTTACTGACAAACTTTTGAAAAATACGCACATTTTTGTCTCGAGTTTTAGAGCTAATCTTACTATAATGGACGTAGGGTGAATATGTGTATCTATCCATGTATGTGACAGAAATAATAAATTTATTGAATGGCACCACAAACAAAGGTCCATAAATAAAATTCACACTTTGGATATTAAAGATTCAGACAATTAGAAAAATAACTATGGCATGTGCAACAACCATTTCTTTACCACATAACACAATTTTAAATCAAAGTACTCTCATCACAACAGTGACTTTCACTAAGATTGTACGTTTGATTATATCTCTATTGATTTAATTTGTAAGTATAGTACTAAAAAATGGATTTATCAAAAAACTGTTATTTCTTTTCAATAAAGGAGACCACTTAATATATAAAAACATTACAATTTATATCAGCACAATCCGAACACTTTTCCGTGCAGTACTTCCCACTAAAATCCTTTTTTAGAAGATGCTAACTTTTCTAAATTTTTTTAGTGAGGTATGAACACTACGATTAGTAATTGTGAACATAAAAAGCCGCCCGTTGGGCAGCATTTCTACTTCTACTAATAATAATAGAAGATATTACTATACTTCAGAATGACATTGATTTAAGTAGACTTTGAAATTAGCTTCTGTATTTTGGGAATAAAGAAAAAATAAATTTTGGGTATTTTAAATCTTAACAGCACTTTATGCTTACATGGGTAAATGATCCGGTCAGAAAATCCTATCGTATAGGTATGACTGACCCCGTTTTCGAGCTATTGACCAGAGGGGAGGCAGCCAATCAGAAGCATCTGCTGCCGCAAGTATTCCGGCTTTGAACCTATTGAAAAACTTACTGTTACTCTTATAACACACCACATCTGAAAATGCAGAGGGTGTTTAAGGGCATTGTAGCTCGAACCATGGACCTTCTGGGCGCATCCCACTGGACCACGCTAGACTCAGAACTTTAAGAAAAATGGCCGTTTAGCAATTGCGTTTTCTTTGAGAGATTCATTGAAATAGGCCTAACAATGACAAAGAAGTCATGGATTACGTTTCCTAAACACCCGAGTTTACTCTATCCAGTGAATTTAAGACGTCTTCTAGGTTTCAGTATTTATAAATTTAAAGTAAACTGAAGTTAACCACATAGAAGTTTTGTTCTGTTATTTTTAATGTACAAAAATTCATTCTGGGTTGATACGAAAACTTTTTTTTGGTACAACGAATGAACACTTAAAACTATTACTTTAGAGAAAAAGGATTAAGACCTTTGCGTAGTAATCTCTATATAAATGATTATTTTATTATTTATCATCGACAACTAGGACCATTTCACACGTGACTTACCTGCCAAGGCCAGCGGCCTTTCTGAGCCTCGTGCCCGCCTACAATGCGCAGATCTGGAGAAGATGTTACTGGCTTTCCGCATTCCTTATTGTCTAATGTAAAATTCTCTTTTCTGTTTTGAATCTCTAAGAACGCAAAAAGTAGAAATTTTTCTATAAGTTTAAACACTACAAAATTTATGTCACTTAACATCTAACGTCAAAGTTAACTTCTATTTTAATAGGATCAAGTTAGGTGTCCCAATTGTTATGGTGTGTAAGCCGTTTACAATCCGGAGAAGAATGATTACAATTATATTTGACATAAGATATTAGTATTAGGCCTATTACATATCTAAACACTACATTCTTAATCTAGTCTCTTTGGGATTTTCAAATCTCAGAAGAGTGTATAATAATAGTATTCCAAGCACATTATGTTTGCCATATCCATCTGGATTGAGCGAAACGTGTCGTCGGCAATGGATATAACAAATATAGTGTTCTTGGGATGCTATCATTATACACTCTTCTAATTTTTGAAAATCCCTAAGAGACTAGATTAAGAATGTAGTGTTTAAAAATGTGATGGGCCTAATACTAATATCTTATGACAAGTCTAATTGTAATCATTTTTCTCCAGATTGTAAACGACGAACACACCATAGCAATTGTTGTTGTAGCAAATGGCGTATATAAATATTGTTTCAACCATTACTGTGTTTGTTCTATCCCAGCCGGTCTGAAGAGCTCTGGATTGAGCAAAACGCGTCTTGGGCAATGGATATAACAAGTACAATGTTGTTGGAATACTATTATTATATATTTGTCTAGTTCTTAAAAATACTAAGGGACGAGAGTAAAGGTGCAGGTTTTCAAAATGTAACAGGCCTAATACTAATGTCTTAGGTGTTCCTATCACTACGAATGATGATATTTCGAACTGAAATTAGAGTAATATTTGTGCACTTCCAATGATCTGCCTACAGAATTTGTCAAATTGTTATTTGCTTGTATTTAGCGCAAAGCTACACATCTGCCTACCAGCGCTCTGTCCATCGCGGGGAATCAAACCATTGGCTCACCGGGGTACAACTTATTAAATTAGAAAAATGCATTAAGATAATAGTTCGTTTTAAACACTTAATGTTTTAAATGTTCATTATACGTTACTTAAGATTTGCTGTTCATTATACGTTACTTAAGATTTGCTGTTCATTATACGTTACTTAAGATTTGCTGATGGAAAAACAAAACAAATGTGATTAGACAACCATCAGAAACTACTGAAACATAATGCTGAAATTAAGCTGGAATAAAAAAGTTTTAGTTGAGTTTGACTCCCTTTTCTAAACCTAATTATACATTTATCTTTATTAGTAAAACGTAGTTTTTGAACCCAAGACAATCAATTTTAATATACTTAGCGTTTTGAGCTAATGAAATTCACCTATTTTTTCTTCTTTGGTTTCTTTCTGTTTGTCACGTCTCTCTTTCCTGTGGTAGAATTTGTCACAGAGGGATCCTTTAACATAGCACAATACATCTTCGTAGATTAGACTGGTTCCGCACACTACCGGCAGTTCGCAGGCGCGGAAGCGACGAGTCTTGCAGGATCGTGTGCAAGGAGACCATTCCGACCAATCAGAGTACACAAAACTTTGAAGATGATAAAGAACATGAAACTGGGTTGCTCCTTTTTCAGTTTGCAGATAAACTTTTTCCGAATCTACGTTTACCGCCGGATTCTTCCTGCTTCGTTGTCCTGCACAAGGTTTTATTTCTTTCAACATACGAGCTTCACAGTGGAGAGGAGAGATGCACAAGCGCATGCGTTGCTGCTTACATTTTCTGGAGCAACGTGACCAAGCAGACCAATGGCTATATATGTCATCGTACGATGGCGTTGATGTCAGCCCATTTTTATCAGCTATTCCGGATATCTCGCTGTTCTTCAGCTAAAACATACGAATAAAATATGCTCTAAATAATACTGTACTGCTTCTTTTTTTATGTACTCCAAACTAAGTGAAATAATTAGCGAGTGATTTTTGGAAGAAGTTACTTGTTACAGATTTATTATAGCGATTAGGAAAACCAACTTTATCTATCATGTTATTTTACAAGCAGATTTATTACATAATTACATTAACATTTTCTTTCATCGTCCAACTTACCTCAAATTGTGTTTATTGTGATATGACACTTGAACAAATGCTAGTTTATTTGTTTCAAATTTTAGCGCAAAACAACACAAGATATTGTTTGAACCATGCCTGTTTGTATGTAAAAGTTACCCACCTTAATTGTGTGTTTTAGAATTTTCGAGCAAAACTACGTAAGGGATATCTGCGCATATCTGTCCCTAATTTCTAACTTATAGACTAGAGGGAAAGCAGCTGGTCAACAGCCCTCACTCCTAACGCTTGTTTGAGTGGGGTTTGATTATCATTTATAGTACAACCACGGCACCAAATTACGGAACGCGTTTTTGCGGCAACGGATCGTGTCCCATGAATCCCTGTATTCACAGTCCGGGTGCGTTAACTTCATGGCCACACCTAGCTCTTACACTGGTGCACTCGAGTAGTCACACTTGTATTAACTGTGTACTAGAAGCATGCTATCTAACAGAACATTCGAAATACTGATAAATATTCGGACACGTATTTTTTGCCAATTAAATTTTGTTGTTGATTTTTAAAAATTTTTAGTGTAACTTTTTTTCATATCAAGTAGTAAGACTGAAAAAAACACGAGTAGGTGGTAGCACATGAAAATTTGTGTAGCGGAACAACCAAAACCTTCTTTTTTCTTTCATCCTCTCATAACTATCCTATGTAACTGTTCCGTCTCCCAATGTGACTGTGGTAAGTTTACAGACTTACAACGCTAAAATCCGGTGGCTACAACGCATAGTCCAATGTGGCTTTGCTCTAAAACAAACAAACAAATAACTGTTCCAGCTGAACTAGTTACAAATGAAACTGTCTTTACAAAGTTACATCATATTATTCTCACCATACCCCAACTTACAACGCGATGAGGCAGAGGACTGGTCAGGAGGTGGGAAAGGGAGGCGTTGAGTGCATGTGCTCTCAGTTGACACCTGCGGAATTGACGACAGTGGCCATGTAGTTCCTCATTGACGAACACAATTGATGTAGAAAATCTATAGTGCTAGTAACATAAGCTGTATTAATTGGCCTGGAAAAGCAGCGAGAGAGAGAGAGAGTGTGCTCTTCAATAAAGCGACACCTTTAATACTCCGGCGTATTATCCGTTACATACGTGAAACTTGAATCAGTGGGTACTATGTAATTTCCCGGAAAGGGAACCAAAGGCTGTCTGGAGGGGTCACCATTTTTTTTAAACGTGGCAGTAATTTAGTTTTAAAGGAAAACAATAGCTTTCCTCAACTGGGATGTTCAAGGATATTGATATCCCACTTCGCCACGCTCGTGAGATATTACATTCGATGACAGTGATCCATCATTTAAGGTGAGCTTTAAAAATGACCTTATTAAAATGGAGTTTGTAGATTTTAAAAAAATATTGGGAATTGTTTGGTGTAGGGATGGAGTTGAAGAAGTGAAGACAAAGAGAAAGGGGTCACCTGTTTTAACCACTCGCACCACTATAAAGTAGTGTGCTGTCTGACAGTCAGTCAGCAGACACTTAAATGACGTCACATAAGGGACGCTTAACGTTGTAATTTGTACTATCGTGCCGTCAGTAAAACGTGCGCATGCCATGAATCACGAGAAGAACTGTGCACTCTGTAGGATACAACACAGCATGACATATTAACTTCAAAAGAAAGAATTAAAAATATTTGTTACTCTTAATTTTGGATTTGTTTACTCTTGAAACAGAACACTTTCGGAGACCTAGCGGAAGTACATCTAGTTTTATCGATGATATAAATCGAAATAAAATATTTTTAGTTTATAATGCGAGAAATATTAAATTAGGTTTAATGGATTTAGGCCACGTATTCGATATTTTGTTTGTTTATTGTTAAGTACAAATCTACACAATATGCTATCTGGGCTTTGCCCACCACATGTATCGAAACCCGGTTTTTAATGTTATAAGCCTTCAGACTTTCCGCTGGGGGGGGGTCGTACTTGTTATACCAAGTTATTAACGAACGTTTGTAATAGGTACTAATTATAGTAGTATTTCTGACATGAATAACATTGTTCAAACTTTTGTTTTTAGTAGAGCATAGGTACGAACTTACACTGAACATGGCACAGGCCAAGTCCGAATGTTTTGTGTATCGCTGTTTAAATGTAAGGCATTGAAATCAGAACAATAATCGCATAGATAATGTCAAATCAACAAGTCCCTCGTTGAATGACAACGACGAAATTTAATGGAACCAACATCCTACAGATCTATAGGCCAGAAGTTGTACGATTAAAACCCTGAAACTGATAAACTGACACACATGATTTAATTCTTAGTCTACTGTTCACCTTCATACATAAATAAATAGATAAAAGGCTAAACAGCACTGAAAAAATAAAAAGGAAACAGCGTTTTTAGTAAACGTCAAAAGTCACGAAAATGTCAACCATTGAATTGGAAAGATCAATCTATTAATATTTTTGTTTCTTTGGTAGTTTTTATGCACGTGTAGCAGCTTTACGTACGAGTAACACTGACCGCCCCTGTTCTTAATATATCATGTTATATTTATTGGTTTATTTAGAGCAAAAGCCCACGTAACTTACAAATGTTGCAAGATAAGAAACAAGAGGTTTTGAATAACTTCATATTCTAATACAGAGGTGTTGAATATATAGTGGATATTAGATAATATTGAAAAAGGTAAGTTATTTTACCTGTAGTCGGCTGTGTTGTCTGAGACGTCTCTGCTTTGAAGGCCGTGCGTCTGTAATCACAAACAAAACTAGAAGACATGCGGCTGTCATGATTCTGATAAACAACATGGCTCTTTGCTTGTTTGGTGTTCACTATTAAAGAGTTACATGTGCCGGATTAGACCAAGCGCAGTTCAGGCTGTTTCAGGGGAAAAAAATAAAATTCTCTCACTGCTCTTCTCAAACTCATAGATTCAGATAAGAAACGCTCAGGTGCTCGCTCAGTTTTTATCCTGTCGTCCGTACAGTAGCTTGTGAATTGTGTCAGGTTTGGGAAACAACGACAGGTGGAGCGTGTCACCAGGACAGCTTAACCACGTGTGATGGTGACAAATTTCCACAGGGCATAACTGGTCTCTCTTTATGTTGAGACGTGTAATGACATCGAAGTGACTGGGATAACTAGAAGTCAGTTGTAAGTGCTATAACATGTGTAACAATTACCACCCCATCACAATATGGGATTAACGCGATAATGGAATCCCCCCAGCGAACCTTATGATAGCATAACGTGCTCGGATTAAGTATCCTTTCCACACGTGCAAAGTAGGTTTATTGCAGAAGTTCGATTTAAATGTACTGATTCCTTACACCTGCAAGCATTTGTAACATAAGAGAAAGAAAGAATACTTTTTTTTGCTAATTAATCTCAAAACTAATAAACGTAATAAAGCTAAAATCCACCTGTTAGTTGCGGATTTAATTAACAGGGAAAAAGACAAGAAAAAACTTCAGACAAACAACAACAACAACAATTTTTTAAGTATATATCAGTTAAATCTGTGTCACTAGTTATTAGTATATTATAATGTTGCATTGGTGTTGTTTAAGCGCAAAGCTATCTAATGAGCTAGCTGCACTCTTGTCTACCGTGAGAATCGAACATTGAATTTTAACATTATAAGTCCGTAAACTTACCGCTGATCTACCGGGTGACTAGTGTTATAACTCAGTGAAACATAAATTACATAAAAATCTCAGCATATTATAAATCTAGGTAATAATAACACTTTAAAGGAACACGGACAAAAATAAGTGATACTAACATCACGGGAATCCCGGCAAAACGAACAAAAACAAGAAAATGGAATGGGAGTTTTAACTAGACTATTGCTTAATCCCACACAGTTCGAGCACGACTATTTTCTTCTAGTACACATGTTGAATACGTTATATTAAAACGATTTTGAATATGCTATTCAGCAAGTCACGTGACAGCCACAGCCGATATAAAGTCGCGGTGGAAGAGCATTTATTAGAACTACATTATTTGGCGTTGTGTAGATAGTGTGATGTTACCGAAAATTGTTTACTTCTGGTAATGTACGTAACAGTCTTTCCGACGCAAAATGTTCATACACTCAAATCATAAATGCGTATTTAAATTGAATTTTTAGAATTTCCAAAAAGGGAATATTCCTTGTACTTGGTGGTATTGGAAAACAAAGGAATGTGGATCAACTTGGGGTACCAGGAACATGTAGAAAGAGACTCACAACAAATTGTACACTATCTGTGGTAAGCAAAGTGCGTCGTTTCCTAACAGACCAGAACTCACGAACACAAAGGTCCCAGACAACAATAAGCAACATAATCAAAAAGGATCTTCGCCTAGAAAAGTAACACAAGTTGACTTCATGACATATCACTTCAGTCGTCACACCTCAAGCAGATGGAGAATAAAACGAGTATTCATACGAAGACATACCCATCAAATCGCTGGACTTCTGTGTAATCGAACTGTTGAAACAAGTGATGAAAAACCGTTGCCTTCGTACACTAAATTGGTATTGAAAGCCTTCCTTTTGCAATGGAAACTACGTTGCAGAGCTATTGTCAAGAAGCGCGGTTGTCAGATAGAGCATGACCGGACGTGACAACCTTAACCTCTGTATACCATATATCATGACACTTCTCCATAGTGACATAGTATTTGGAACGTACACATATATAACAATCAGTTTGGGACTTGACGATATTGAAAAAAGAATGGGGTTTCTAAAGTGTGCATATAAATAATAGAATTGTATGTAAGTTATTTATGGAAAAGCACCCCAGTGCATAATGTGCGTATATGATAGCCAATGATTGAAATGGCTAATATACTATTATTGTACAGGGTTGTTTAAATTAGTAATATATTTGAACAATTAATAACTACTCTGCATGTAGATAGTACAGTACTTTACTATAATAAAACATACATATTTATGCTGATTTAAGTCTAGCTCCCCATGGAGTGTTACAACAGAATGATGATTTGTTGATGTTTCATTGGATGTTTGTGGATTTTATGTGACCAGCCATGCGATTTTTTAAGCTATATTTCATGCAAAATTGCTTCCAGATTTAATCTCATAGTACATATTTAAAAAAAAAATATTCTGGGGCATATCCCCAGACCCCCGTAACATTAGCATGCGATGGTTTAAGCTATATTTCACGCAAAATTGCTTCGAGATTTAATCTCATAGCACCTATGTTTTTAAAAATATTCTGGGGGCATATCCCCAGACCCCCGTAACATTAGCATGCTTTGCATGATGATTATGCTTCGCACAAATTAAAAACACTCTCCCCCCCAGTGGCACAGCGGTATGTCTACGGACTGAAAACGCTAGAAACCGGATTTCGATACTCATGGTGTGCAGAACACAAATAGCCGATTGTGTAGCTTTGTGCTTAACTTCAAACAAACAAATTAACAAAAAAAACCTTCAAACATTCTGCGTACGGGCCTGCATATAACCGAATACATAAGGATAATTAGAGCTCTAACATTTCATAGTTTCTATCTATTTGCTTTGGTCACGAACATCGAGTGTTTTTTTTTTACAAGCTTTTCAGTGTATTTTTATCTCGCTATTTGATACCAAGAAGATATACTTTAACATAGTCAAAGTCTTCAGTAATAAAATGAAAAATACTACAATATTTGTTATCGTATGGCATTCAAGTTGTTGTTTTCAAATTAAACGTCTAATTGATAATCAGAATTTATCACTTACCAGTAAGACACGTGTTCGTTTAAACAAAACTCAGGGGTATATAAAAAAATACGTTTGGTATATCTGCGGAATTACATCACCGGGATTCGACACCAGTGGTGGGCAGAGCATAGGTAGCCCATTGTGTAGCTTTGTGCTTAACTTCAAAGAAACAATAACTAGTTTGTAAAGTCTACAGAGCTGGTACGTACTTAACGCAGACATTAGGTTAGTTTAAATAGGTACATTTTTGCGATTCAACAATTTGAAAATTAGCTCGAAATTCGCAGTTGTAATAACATTTATTTTGTTTCGATTTTTATTGAACTTTTGTAAGAATGTAATAACAACTATGTTTGTACAAGCTATAATGTCTATAATGTATATATATTTTCCATATAAATATAAAGAAATACTTTACAAAGTTAGGATTATGTCAACAAATTTCTAGTGTTAGAAATTAAGGAATGGAAAGAGGAGCAGTCTCCTCCGGTTATGAGCACCTCTGTTGATTGGTTGTCGAAGAGTTTCGGGACTAACCTTAAAAGTCTTTTCTCAACCATAGAAGTTCAGGTATGTTTGTTCAACTGGCGCCAAGCAGTCTACCGATATATATGTCATGCGCACGTGCACAGTCCAGCCAGCTGTGGGACCATTACCTTGTGTTCAAACTGATGCAGGTGCCAATGAGACACCAAAAACAATAGTTGGAAATGCTTAGATAGAGAAAGAATCAGTTGTAATATGTAGGTTATATTTCTCTCAAGCTTCTTATAGTCATGATAACGATCCACCTGATAAATCACGTGGGCTGGTCACCTGATATCAGAGAACTAGAGAACCAGGATATTTATTAGACTTATAGAAAACGTACTTACGTGTGAATATTCGATTTTTGTTTGTTTGTTTGATGCTAAGTACAAAGCAACACAATGGGCTATCTGTACTCTGCACACTACGGGTATCGAAACCTGGTTTCTAGCGTTCTAAGTACGCAGACATACTGCTGTGCCACTGGGAGGTATTTCAATATTCGAATGTTTGGGTAAACAAAATAGCCGAGGTTGTACAATTATCAAAGCACTATAATAAGAAGCTGTAAGTAAAGATAATAGGCTCGAAACTTTCGTCATAGTTTTGTTAAAATTTAATCCCCGAATCGCTCGCTTGTTTGAAATAATCTTTTTTTTTGGTATTTGTTATAAGCTTTCATCTGAAATAATTAATCTGTTAAAACAAACTTACTCAAAAACTTACTAGCTGAAAAAAATAGAACGAGGAAGCTCAATGCTTCGACTGCCAACGGAAGTCAAAACTTAGCTTCTCTAGGTCTCTTCCACTTTTTAATACCTGTATAGCGCCATCTCTTGGTTTGTCTTTAATAGCAAACAAAGGCTCATAATTCTGAGCGAGGAGATTATTGTCCTACGTCTTTATTAACAAGGTATGGGGCGTGGTAAAGTGCTTACCGTGACGGACTGTACATCCAAGGAAACATGATTTGCGCTCCATACTTTGGTGCCGTGGATGTATTTTAAGACTGACAGTCAAATCCCACTATTAGGTTTGAGTAGCTCAAGAGTTAGCGGTGGGTGCTGTTGACTAGCTGAATTTCTTCTAGTCTATCAGTTCAAAATTAAGTAAGGGTATCGCAGATAGCCCTTGCGCAAACATCAAAACAAACAAAGTATGAACAAGAGGAGGAATCAATATGGCATACTTCCAAAAAAACACAATCTTCTTCAACGTTTCCCAGTTAATGATAACCGCTAATGAGATAGCTCATTAAGAGCGGATTTTATTATTGTTTAATTATTTTATGATAAGTTCATGTTACCTAATTATTACTTATACCAACACCCTCTTTCTTAACTCTCGAATGTATTTGATATCGCAATCTTTACAATTGATTTGTTAACTAGAAACAGTGTGTCAGTTGCTATTTTTAAGAGATAAGTAAGTTTTGAAAGATACATGAACATCAGCCGAAGCACAAATTTCTCCGATGAAAGGAAGAAGATTCCTATTTTTCAAGCAGAATTTTGATTGAGTGTTTTTGGTAAAACTGCACTTTTTGGAACGCCTTATAAGAGCTATTTTGTATTATATATATCTGTAATATAACATAATTCATTAAGTTTTATAATGTTTGCTATGTAATACAAATTAATGACAATTGTTTTTTTCTTAAGTTTGGAATAATGGGAAGAAAAATCCAAATATTTATTTTTATAGGTAAGTTTATGGAACACGCTCGTGTTGCACTGGAAATGACGGTGTCGGGAAATAGTGCGAAACCATAGCTATAATATTGAGCATGACAGATGTTTGAGGAAATAGTTCTAAGCGTAGGAAAGGACCTGGAACATTGCTCTTACCAAGCTGGATTGGAGCAGTACACACTTAACTATTATGTGGTTATACCTGTCATGACAACAGGATTAAAATATAAAACAAAAACACTGAAGTTTATTAAAAAGTATTCTATATTCAAAAAGAAGAGAACACAACTAATGTTTTAAAACACTCAGTGTTTAAATTAGTACATTTTCTCTCTCTAGTGACGACGTTAGGAAAAGTTTGAGTCAACAACAAATATTAAATTGTCAAAATCTGAGCAGGGATCGATGATAAAAATGTATCCGTACGTGCCTCACATTCACCAAGTAACATTCAATTTTTTAGCAACTACGTGTGAAAGTAGTACAGAACCAATTTCACATGTTACTTAAGTTGTTCATAAACGCTTTTAATTTCTAATTTTAGTGCATTTTAGATACATCATTATTATGATCAACAGTTAGCATTATTTTAGATAATTTTTTTCTTAATGAATTACGTTTGTTGTTAGCTGGTACGTTATTAGTTAATAGTGGAGTTAATCTAATCTGGAAGTAGTTTGAATGCACAGTGTGGCACAGTGGTATGTCTGCAGACTTACAACGCTAGAAACCGGGATTCGAAAATCTTGGTGAGCAGAGCACAGACAGCCCATTGTATAGCTTTGTGCTTATACTACAAACAAATGATTTCAAAATGTGTATTCGTTCAAGCAATGAAATAAAACTCTTAAAGTAAGAAATATATTCCTTTAGCAATATTTATCATACACCGAAGACTTCGTATCATCTCATACATTGAGAAAAGCTAAATACTGAGAGCTATAAAAATGGATCTTGAGACAGTTAAAATCCGGGATTCGCCTTGGACAGGGCGCAGATAGCCGATTGTGTAGCTTCGCGCTAAAAACACAACAACAACAAAATTACTCTTAAAATGGAGCCCCCAGTGGCACAGCGGTATGTCTGCAGACTTACAACTGTAGAAACTGTGTTTCGATACCTGTGGTGGGCAGGGCACAGATAGCTAATTGTGTAGCTTTGTGCTTAACTTCAAACAATCTTAAAATGAGATATTTCAGTAGAATCATAACAAGCTAAGTTATACTAATAGCTTAACTCATGAACCTATGCAATTCAGCTATGGTTTACCGTATTTTTCGGAATATAAGACGCACCCTTATTTTGAAGACAAAGTTTTGGGGAAAAAAAGCTACATTTGCATTTGAAAGATTTTTATTGAACAAAAAATTCAATTTGATAC
>NW_013667231.1:126350-128284 GCF_000517525.1 Limulus polyphemus | reverse complement strand
TGACATCAAATTTTGAGGTAAAAAGTGTGTCTTATACACCGAAAATACGGTAAGTTTGTTAATTAATGAAATCGCTTTTATACGTATGGTCTCGTCAACACGTTCTCTAGCGGGATACTTAAACACACTGTGATGTATAGCAATATAATTATGCTTAACAAACGCCACGTATACTACAATTATTATTGTCACAAAATGTACGTTATTTTATGCATGTTTTTAGACATCTGGTGTTCGAGCCTTCACATCTCGAATTACAGCTATGACATTTCAATCGTATATCACTTTAGATATTTTAATATATGAAATTCTTTACCTAAAAATCTTTTGTATTCTATTTTCAGGCTTAAAAACTACTCTTAAAAGTATGTGGATAGATTTTTAAAAGCCTATATAATTGATATTTCATACAAATATCCTCCCATTTATATGGTTATATTACACTTTTTTTTTAGCATTGTACTTTATTTATTTCACATTGTTGACTTTATCCAAATAATTACACCCCCAGTGGCACAGCGGTATGTCTGGGGACTTACGACGCTAAAATCCGGGTTTCGATACCCGTGGTGGATAGAACGCAGATAGCCTATCGTGGAGTACAATATAAGTAATTACACGTACTTTCATATATCATAATATTTAGAAAACTATTTTTATTCGAAAGTATGATATTATTATTAATTTTCTTATGGAAATATTCATATGTGATATCTATTTTATAAGTACGGTGAATTAGTATTTTAACCAAATTTAATTTAACTATTAAAGTTAAAAATTTAAAACTGTAAATGTTTACTTATGATACGCAACAAAGAGTCTACAAAAATGAGCCATAAGCTTAAAAACGAACTAATTATTACTTTAAAATTCCACAGCTGAACGAGCTTTCGAAATTCTCCAATAAACAACTCGTAGAATTTCCACAAGAGGACACTACAAAACAGATGATCTAAACAGGTCAATTCTATTCCGTGACATTGACAGCATACAAATTCGACCGTGTGTAAGATAATATATTCAACGATTAATCTATTTCTAAAGCAATTTAAACATTGTTTAACTTATATTACACCAAAACAATATTGTTTTAATGCCTAAAGGAAAGAAAAGACATATTCCGAAATATTCGATTTTAAAAAGATGTATTACGTTTCTGTTGTCTGTAAGGGGGAGCTAGTTTTCTTTAGTGTTAGAATTTGAAATCGTGTTGGTTGAATAACGAAGAGGAAACGAATGGTGTGTATTACTTTTATTTGTTTAGATTAGTTTTTTTTTCATTTTATGCTACTAATAAAAACGATATATATTTTCCAGATTTTTTGTTGAAATTCTGCACAGGCAAAAACAAAACGCTACTTACAAATTGTGTTTGTTTCTGATTCCACTAGAGACTAATTTTAACAGCGTAAGAAGACGAATAAACATAAGTGGAAGGTACGTCACAAGAACAATCTCTAAATGGAAACTATAAAACTAAAAGGACGACTACGCGTTCAAAGTTTTCTGTAATGATACTAAAATATTTGAATAAACTGGGAACGATACAAAACACACAGGTCTTTTACAGATTTATAAACTTGGAAGTAGAAGGAGAGAAAATAGTCAATTCTGAAGTTTAGGTAACTGTATTTTCTTATTTATTCGGTATAATCAATCATAAAATAATATTACTATTTTGAAAGTACAATAAACAATTCAGTTTAGTTGTGTTGCCTCATCAATTGTTATAATACATTAAAGTTTATAACGTACCAGATTCAGGTTCTAAATCGTTACCACAATTCTCCTGTGAACGCAGTCTTGTTTATATAATGGCCTGGCATGGCCAGTTGGTTAGGGCACTCGACTCGCAATCTGAGGGTCGCGGGTTCGAATCCCCGTCCCATCAAACATGTTCGCCCTCTCAGCCGTGGGAGCGTTATAATGTAACG
>NW_013667231.1:122545-126159 GCF_000517525.1 Limulus polyphemus | reverse complement strand
TTATTTCATTAGTGAATACAGAAATATTTGGCCTGGCATGGCCAGGTTGTTAGGGCACTCGACTCGAAATCCGCGGTTCGAGGGTTCGTGGGGGCGTTATAAGTGACGGTCAATCCCACTATTCGTTGGTATAAGAGTAGCCCAAGAGTTGGCGGTGGGTTCGCGCAAAGCTACACGAGGGTTATCTGCGCTAGCCGTCCCTAATTTAGCAGTGTAAGACTAGAGGGAAGGCAGCTAGTCATCACCAAATTTAAAACAAATAAATAAATTGTTTCAGTATAAATTACGCTTATTGAAAATTTCGGAAACTCTTTGGACTAGAGAAATTACAGTTATTGTTTCTTCTAATACCCTCAAGCTCTCAGATGTTTTTGCTAATCTACATTTTCTGTTTACAAATCTTTTATCGTCTTATTAGTATCTGTTCGCAGCTCTCTTACTACCATTCTTTTGTGTTTCGGCTATTTTACCATTTTATTACTTTTGTTACGAACAGTTTTCCCATCTTATTACTTCGTTCTCAGCTAATTTAGCATCTTATTGTTGTCTGTTTACAAATATTTTATCGTCTTATGACTTCGTTCTCAGCTATTTTAGCATCTTATTGTTGTCTGTATTCAGGTATTTTATCATCTTAATACTTCTGATATCAGCTATTTTGCCCTCTTATTACTTTTGTTACCAGCTTTTTTATCTTATCACTCTATTATAAACTATTTTACTATTTTATTGCTGTCTATTGTCAGCTATTTTACCATCTTACTACTGTCTGTTCTCAGCTATTTTACCACCACAGTGCCTTTGTTTAATCTATTTTACAATCTTATTTTGTTTGTTTCAGTTATTTATCATCTTATTGCATTCTATTTTCAACTACACGCCGTTTTAGTTTTTTTCAGGTTACACATTATTCTATCTTTTTTTCAGCTATTTGACCATCATACTTTCTGTTTTCAGCTACTTTACCATCGTATTCTCTCTGTTACCTTATAACGTTACCGTGTAATTACTCTCCGTTTCCAGCAAATATATATATTTCACAAACGAAATATTTGAAATTTTATTCTCTACGAGATTATTTATTTAAAATAGTTAATAAATTATGGATAAGTTTAATTCTTATTTCAATTTTCAGAGAAAAAGGAAACTTCTGACAGGATACAGTCATTAGTGGTAGTCTGTGCAACAGGTATAAGTTAGTATAAAGATTTTGTTTTTTCAATGTATTTTACGTATATAAATATCGTATTATTGTTTTAAGTACTTTATTTACCAATATTAGTATCTTAGAGTTGCATCTGATGGCAAAACATTTATTAACTTCTTTTCATAGAAAAAAAAGTATTTAGGTGACAAGATCTGGTAATCATTATGACTTGAACTCTGAAACAACCCTTTTCTGAATTAGTGTTCTTCATAATTTATGATTAACCAATAGCTGTAAAATATTGCTTGATTAATGTTGAATATTATTAAGCCATTAACATTAAAAAAAAAGTCCGACAAGAAAGAAAGTGTGGTATAACTTTAATTCAGCGACGGTTTGTTCTAGCTATATTTGCACAGAAAGTCCATAAAGTAAACAACAAATGCTATTTTTCATTCATCAGCTTATCGCTTCTACTAAACGAAAATAAAATCAGCTATACTGCTCCTCCCCCCCTCGACTGATATGTATCGTAAAGGTCACGGCCGTTTTTAACGTATAATTTGTCTAAGAATATCTGACCTTGATGCTAAACATCAAAACTTTGTATAAGCTGAGAGGGTACAGCATTTCCGCTATAAAATATATCCAACTATCCTACTCTGACGGATTTATTATTATATATTTATTTTAATATCAACGTTTGTTTAGATTAAATTTATATTTAGAAACATATATCGCTTATACTCTTAAATATGTATTGCGAAACTTCCGCCTATTCTCTAAAGTTGTAGAAGATTCTCGAGAGTAAGAATCAACAATATATATATATATATATGTACATAAACGCTTAAATGTAGTTTTGTATTGTCACGTAATCTGAATTTTCTAGAAAACCTCCCCATGTGACGTGTACAAAAAAAAAGTATCTATTATTAGTTTGATATAGTCAGTGTGCTATAAACTTTGGAAGCTACAACTGTGATTTTTATAACGCTTATCAATCGGAAAACTTCAGATATCTGACCAGGAGCATTTACAAAGTTCGAACATTACAACTCATTTAACTTCAATGGATTCTCATCGGACATTAGTATTTTTACGAAAACATTACATAACGTCACGGTGGAAAACTCGGCGTGTGTGGCTGGTGAATAACGAAGAACAAAGCTGGCTAGCTCCCTGTTAAGTGAATTATACCTACGTCAACTCGTAATTAACTCGCTCATCGTGAACGTTCGATAAGATATCGAAGAAGTTCCAGACTAGAATGAAAATTTTATATTGCTTTTAAGGTTGTGAAACTTTTGTTTATAAATTATTGTTTGTAATAACTGTTATTGTAGATTGTATTGTTGTTTGTATATTAAAACATATTTGTATTAAAAAAAGAAAACTGTGTGTATCAATCACGTTGGCAAATATCGTAAATTGGATATAAATCGGCTTTTACTTAACTGCTAAATCCAAAGTACAATTTAACTACTAAATTTAAATTTATCAGTTAACTCAATTTCAGACCATTCGAAATTGTAATACGCAAAACTTATTTTAGATACAATCGTTTCGTGAGTTTTAGTTGTAAGATGAGAGGATGCAACTATTTAACACTAATTGCTGATAAGTGAAATAAATGGGTGTAGTACATAATACTCCCAACATCGGTGTGTAAGTTGTAATTACGTATCCGACACCACCATTTGGCATAAGGTATTACTGAATTTGAATATTCACACAGGTGAAATTCGCAAATAGTCAATGGTTCGAAGGATTCAGTTGGAAAGATTGAATTGAAAGTGATAAACTGAAGAGGATGAAATAGATTTATTACATCACGTCGAACAAAGGTATTATCATATAAAGTCAAGGTTCAGTGATAGTTTTTTTCATTTGTTGAATTTTGCGCAAAGTTACTCGAGCGCTATATACGCTAGTCGTCCCTAATTTTGAAGTGAAGGAAAAGCAGCTAGTCAACACAACCCACTTTTGGGCTTCTTTTTCCAACGAATATTTGGATTGATCATCACATTATAACGCTCTCACGGCTGAAAATGGGATTCGAAGCCGCAATCTTCATATTGCGATTCGAATGCCCCAACCACGCACCCACGCCAAGATCTAAAATGATTAAATAACCGATTTAATATAAAGAAATATTCATTCTGATTGGGACGTATTTCAAAAAGGAGAAAACCATCTTCATTGGTATGGGAATGGAAAACAAAATCCCAGAGTAAGGCTCTGAAAAGTGCACTACAGAAAAGTAAACACGAGTTCCATATTAGTCGAGACACAGAATAATCACATAAACATAATCCTCACATAAACAGGGAAAAGCCCGGCATGGCCAGGTGGTTAGGGTGCTCGACTCACAACCTGTGGGTCGCGGGCTCGAATCCCCGTCACACCAAACATGCTCGCCCTTACAGCCGTGGGGGCCTTATAATGTGACGGTCAATTCCACTAT
>NW_013667231.1:114748-121564 GCF_000517525.1 Limulus polyphemus | reverse complement strand
AATTAGGGACGGCTAGTGCAGATAGCCCTCGTGTAGCTTTGCGCGAAATCCATAACAAACAAACAAACAGGGAAAGGTTGAAGTTAGGGACCAGATAGAAAATAAAAATCTAGAAATAGGAAAATATTTGCAATGATAACTGATCTTTAACAAAATCTTACATATTACGAGAGTATGAAGTTCTGATGTGACATCGCCACCTCTATAACTATCCAGCAATAGACACTACCATTGTATGTAAACTGAATTACTGTGATCCGTTGATATTATGTATCGATCTCTTATAAAATTTAGTATTATACCACAGCACTTGAGGTAAGCTGAATTATCATGACTAGCCCGTGTTATACACCAACGTCTGGTACAAGTAAAAATGACGTGATTATCCAATGTTATACCACAACATCTGATAGCTTATTAGTCACGTAACTATTCTTTTTGAAGTTGTCAAGAACAATGAAGTCCTTGTTGGTCACGTAACTATTCTCAGGTTATGAAGAACAATGATATCCTTGTTGGTCACGTAACTATTCTCAGGGTATGAAGAACAATGATATCCTTGTCGGTCACGTAACTATTCACAGGTTATGAAGAACAATGATATACTTGTTGGTCACATAACAATTCTCATGTTATCAAGAACAATGATATCCTTGTTGGTCAAGTAACTATTCTCAGGTTATCAAGAAAAATTATCTTACGTTAGTCTGTTTGTTTTGTTTTGTTTGTTTTGAATTTCGCGCAAAGCTACACGAGGGCTATCTGCGCTGGCCGTCCCTAATTTAGCAGTGTAAGACTAGAGGGAAGGCAGCTAGTCATCACCGCCCACCGCCAACTCTTGGGCTACTCTTTTACAAACGAATAGTGGGATTGACCGTCACATTATAACGCCCCCACGGCTGAAAGGGCGAGCATGTTTGGTGGAAATTGCGAGTCGAGCTCCCTAACCACATGGCCATGCCGGGCTATCTTACGTTAGTCATGTTCTCAAGTTATTAAGAACAATGATAGTTTGTATTAGCCACGTAACTGTTTTCAGATTATCAAGAGCAATGATTTTATTCACAGTCCAAGATATACACAAGAATGTTGGGTCTTACTTCGATGCATTGACGAATAATTGAATTTTTCTTCTTCACTTGGTGTTTAAAAAGCAAGTTTCAAATTAAACTGCAGATACACTTCTTTCGTGATCGTTTTATTTAGGCTAAATAGAACAACACAACAGTAACAGTAAAGGGTGCTACATTACGTTGTTTTGCTCGTGAGGGCGTTGTCAATTTGATACATCATTTATCACACACAAAAGAAAGTCATTCTTTAGCAAATTACGTTTAATTCCTGTAAGTTCAACATGAAGAACATCGAGTAATTGGTGTTTTATAACCACTTTGAATTAAAATTATATCAGTTTTAAACAATGTTGGAATCAAACATTCATAATAAACGTACAATCCAGTTAAAATGATTATATGATAAAAGGGTAACAGTCAATTTATAAACCCCCCTTATATTAATAATAATGGTATCCAAAGAAGGAAGTGAATCGGGTTCTTTTTCTACAGTAATATTTGTATAGGAATGATAATTATAAAAAAAAAAATCCGTAATCTGTTTACCATGATTGTGTGTTTTTTAACACCGTGTAGACAAAGGTTTACACTGATCTGCTGAAATTTTCTTTCTCATATAGAAATTAATATGCAAAACTAAAAGCTAGTTTAGAATCCACAGCTATTCCCATAGTCAAGAATGTTTTATAAATACATAGTCTTCTCCGATTAACTTTTCTCTAAATCAGGTTATGATATTTACGTTTCTGTCAATAGGTGTTTTAGTCCTTGACGAAAACTTAGGGCGAATCGTTGATTATTTATTTTGTATGCAAATTGTAAGAATAAATTTCACGTACTTTTTACATTTTCACAAATTATAATTTTAATGCTTTAGGCATTTTACAGTTCTTGCAGGTTTTAGATGCTATTCTATTCACAAACGAAGAAATTCATACTGAATTTCTGTGCAATCTATTTAATCAAACATAGATACCTACGTTATGCGCCTCAAACAACAAACACTTTCTTACAATTCATACGCACAAGTTGCTTTATTCTTTAACTTAATTATCTATTACCTATCAGTTTTTAACCATAATATCTTTGAACAACCAAATGTAGTGCAATAAGAAATGTATTTCTTACTTTTGGATGCCCATAGGTTGTTTGAAAGGTTAAAAATGCAAAAGTCAATCTATTTTGGGAGAATTTGCTCTAAGTATTTAATAACCATTCAAATAGCGCAAACAACATTTGTTATATAAATGTATTCTTCCCAATATAAACAAACAAACAAAAGTACCCGTCCCCAGTGACGGGAAAAGCTTAAGTTAATTCTATCAAACTTCAGTTACTTCATGGATATTAAAAAGGTTAATTATGTTGCACTCTTGGTTTTACTCAGAGCGAAAGCTCTGAGCTACTTGTACCACCCACCGCGAAAAGTAATTGTTGAGCATTTAAGTCACGCTAAGAGCTGCTCAACAGTAACATACGGTAAATCTACATTTTTATTCTTTAAGTTACGTCACAATTTGAAATGTGAATGATACTGTGATTATTTCCTAAGATACTAACATTTGACATCAACATTATTCATGCCTGTTTTCCCGTCATTTCAAAAGTGAATGTTGCTTTGTCTGCGTTCGCAGCTTTTCAAACGGGAGACAGAACACTCGGACAAATACCACGGTTCGCAGTATACATATATATAAGATGGTATTAAACACCGGTTTGACTTGCGTATTTTCCAGTAATTGAACTTTAGAGTTTCAAAAGTATATGAACTTTATCATAAAATTGCCCCCCCCCACTGGCTTAGCAGTAAGTCTCTGGATTTATGACGCTAAAACTTAGGTTTCGATACCCATGCTTTTCACCAAGTTTACATCCTCACCATATCCTAACCTGTTAGACTCATCATTATTTTAGGACTGACAAACTCTGTCCATTAGATTTAATTACGATGTATCAAAGTCAACGTAGGGAACGTCCGTCCGTGTAATATATTTAATGGTGTTTGTTTAAGATTTAAGCTGTATTAATGGGCTATTTTAGCTATGTTCAATACAGGAATCGAACCCCAAGTTTAATTAAGAAATAAGTTTGGGGATGTCATAACGTTCAGTAGGACTTTTCAGAGTATTGTTTTGATCTTGCTATTTATTTCAATGTCAATTTTTTATAATTTGTACAACCAAAATTAGAGGGGCAAGAACTATTGTCCGTTGGAATTTAAATGAAAACAGAAGAAAGAGACCCCACAGTACCTAACAACTCAGTATTTCAATTTGTTTCTGTCATTTACTGTTCTATTTTTTAGCGTAAAGCACACAAAAGTCGCTTTGCGCTTTGTCCACTGGGAGGAAGGAATACTGGAAATTAGTGTTCTAAGGTTGTAAACGTACTGTTCGTTTGTAGTTAGGTACAGAGCTGCACAATGGGCTATCTGTGCTCTGCCCACTACGGGTATCGAAACCCAGTTTCTAGAGGTATAAGTTCGCAGACATGCCGCTGTGCCACGGGGAGTGGGCATAAACTTACTGTTGTACCAACCATGGAGTTTGATGTTCCTGTACACATAATGTTATTGTCTCTGTTGAATGTTTCCAACTATAATTTTTACCCCTTATCTTCGGAAAAGCAAAGTTACATAATTTAATTTATCTCTCTCTTCTCTCTCTCTCTTTTTAACATTTCTAATTCTTAAACTTCGAAATTTTACATATCCTCTTAAAATATCTGTTGTATTTCATTTCACCTAGTACTGTAATTTAGTATCCTAGCCTCTAAGGTTTCTAATTATTTTAGGACTGACAAATTATGTTCAGTGGAGTTACGTATATTGTGATTTAACCAGTTACTTAACAACTGGTTCTAAAATGAACTTCAGCAGAGTGTTTGATTTGACGATACCACCTCAGGAAGAGGTTTCGTCATACTGAACAGTTTTTGTGAACTAATACTTTACCAAGGCAGAAGTTTCTTTGTTCAAATGAAACTATAGTTTTTAACCTTTATTTTTTGATTGAAATTTACAGCTCAGAAATAAGCACAAACATGAATGAGTGATACCTACTTGTACGTGCTATTAATCTTTATTAGATATATATATTATTCCATTTAATATTAAGCCTAATTAATCATTAAATTGATCTTGGATATATGTTTTATTTACATACTAATTACATATGTTAAACATAAATGGCAATAAAAAACAAAAGGCCAAATCTTCAGGGGTGAATATCATGAAGTGAAAATAATTTCTATGCCCTCAAATACGGCCTAGAACGTTACATAAAACCCTAAAATGAAAAAAAAATTCCCTAGGATCGTTGTTATTCCAAAAATATCGACCGTGTTTGTAGTGGTTTTTATCTATTTTCAAATTACTTTTATAAATAACTGGCGAATAAATTAATCAACATTCACATCAAGCTTAACCTAACGTTATATAGTCGTGTTTTTTTTAAGAAATGTTTTTAATGCGAGAATAGAGGTACTTTAACAAACCCCTCCATAAAATCTAATGCTAAAAAAAAAACCGACGGGTTAGAGGTAATTTACGGAATTACAACGTTAGCAGCCGTGGTTCGATTCTCCGCTGTGGACAGAGTGCAAAATAGCCCATTATGTAGCTTTAACCAAAAAAATTCGCCAACGCTAATAACATTTCTGTGGAAAGCCTTGTTGAAAAACCTGATGGTTTGTAGAACACATGTTTCTATGCAATTCAATAGAAATTTTTACGAAAAACTACTGTTTACATTAGAATGCAAACTATTGTGTATGCATTTAGGTGGAAGTTTTGATAAAACATTTATGCTTATTTTAGAATATATCCCTGAACACTTTTTGGAACGACATTCGTAGCTTCTCTAGCACCTAAGGTCATTGTCTGAGGATTTATTTATTAATCTCAACTCAATACAGAAACAGGAATTCAGTGACATGCTAATGCGTTTCTAGGGCCAAATAATCAATTAGGTCAAGTAATAACCACACTTCGTGACTTTGATAGAAGTGATGTGCATTGGATAAAGAAAACACCATGCTGGTTTCTTTAGAGCACCTGGGGATTTTTAATGCTGGATGATGAAGTAAAAACTAATACATACTCAGAGAGTGTCTGGACACCTTCATTAGCCACTGAAAAGAAGGAGGAAGAAACTTTTGGATTCTGCACGAATGCAGTAACACGTATTGATATTGTTCCTTTGCCATGTATGAATGGATTATTGTCTGTATGCACTCGATCAGAAGAAAAATAGTTGTGTTGATCCACATGAGCAGTGACAATCCTAATTAAGAAACTACCTTGAAGAGGAATAATATTGAGGCTAAATATCCAATAATATTCACAGAATTCGGAAATAGTTCAGTTTTATATATCAAATATAAATTGATATTTTGGGATTGGCCGACAAAGTCTACAGAAATCATAAGTGTGTTATTTATAGGACAAAAGTTTTTTTTTTAATATTTGTTTCATTTCTATTTGAAGCACTAAATACGACTGGGACATATTGGCGTGTGTTTGAGATAGAAATATAAAAGATGGGGTCCAACGAAAAAGACGCGAGAGAGTACAAATAAGCCGAGAGAGGCGAAGGAAGAAAGAAATATGTTACCTTTAAGAAACAAAACCTAGTTTTAAATCTATGTGTTGTTGATTATAGTAATAAACAGAAACTTGTTGTATTTACCTTAGTATGCGTCAACTTATGATAGGAATAAGTAAAACCTAAATAAATAAATAAAGTGCGAGAATAGCATGATCCTAAAGAAGTGGTGTCAAATGTTTGGACATAAACAACTAAATTATTTTCATTTGGTAACTTACATGGTCTAAGTGCTCATAAGATCCCGATGGCTTGGTGCTCCTTTTGACTGTACAGGTAGACGATCCCAAGTCCGGCGATCCGAAAATCGAAATGTTCCAGAAACCGGCTATTCTAGTGAACACTCCATTGGCTTGGAGAAATTCCTTACACCCGGAATTTTTCTGGTTAATGATGCACTATAAACTAGTGAACAAATAAGTAAGTAAAAATTTCTTTTGGGCTTAGTTTTAGATTAAATACCAGTATAGCCACTTTGGTTTTGTAGCCCCCTCTCTCTGTGTTAACTTGAAATTTTATTTCTTTGTTTATCGTGAAAATGACCAAACAGCAGGTAAATAACAAACTATATGTATATATTTCATACTTTATTTACCGTATTTTTCGGTGTATAAGACGCACTTTTTTACCCCAGAATTTGATGTCAAAATCTCCTTGCGTTCTATACACCGAAGGTATGAATAATATATATATGTATATATATACGATATACACAAGCCATGTGTAAATACACTGAGTGGTCACAAGTAAATAGACACCTAATTTTTCGTCATTTAACTGATTTATGCTAACTAATTGTATAAGTGAAAATGGTTCGCACACTAATGATCTTGTGCTACAACATGCCTAGAACTCAAGGTTCTCTCGAATTGTCAGATTTAGTTAGAGGAAGGATAGTTGGTGAAGCAGATGGTGGAATAAGTCAGCGGCAAATTTCGCAGAATTTGGGAATCCCGCTTTCGACAGTCAACAGAATCATCGTGCGGTTCAGGAAACACGGCAAGGAAACAACTGAGCAGCGTCCGGGTCATCCTGGTCCATCGGAGAGGACAAAAAGGGCTGTCAAGAGGAACATCGAAATGGATCCCAGATTAGCGACTGCAGAAGTGACCAAAGGTGGTGGGATGAGCCCGAAATCT
>NW_013667231.1:106335-113748 GCF_000517525.1 Limulus polyphemus | reverse complement strand
CTGTACTAGTAGTCTCTAATACTGAACTGATAGTCTAGACTCTAGAGAGAAGGCAGCTAGAATACACCAACTCGTGGGATATGATGACCGTCACTCTTTTTATGTACCCGTGTCACCAAAGTGCAGAGTACGATTTTGTTTGGCGGTAACGTGGCTCCAACCAGGAACCTCATATCCACTATGCGCGCTCGACCCCAAGAATTTATAATAGTTCCATGGAGGAGGAATTATTATAAAAAATGTATAGGTAAAACAGATGGCAAGTGATTCATAAGGCAAATATTTCAAGTAGAGATTTAACCAAACGAAGAACTCAAAATTAGAAATAACTTAATGAGGAGGAATAAGACAAATATTGAATTATTCAATGATTATTTAAAATAAATAATAATAATATAGCTTACTTATTATTTAAATTAATACTTATTTACAAAATGAGTGAAGGGCTAAAAGAAATTTAAGTCTGGTGCAGTAAAAAGAAGAGAAACAAAACAATAAGAAGAAGCCCCAAAATATCAAGAAGGTATACTTAGTAATTTTTTTACTTCTACTACATCAGCAGAAGTAACATCAAAAATGAATTAAAAGAAAATAACAACAAGTACAGAGCAAAGGACTGTGACGTAGCAAAAAAGGATTTTCCACATTTGGAGAAAGAGTTTATTAAGACAATAACAAGAAAGCAGGTTTCAACATTTAAAATACTACCTCATGGTAATAAAACATAAAATTGAACAAGAGTTATGAATGTAAAAGTTGGACTGTACAAGTTAAAGGTATTATTTTTCCACCACTACTCTGTTAGAGGTCGCACTTAAAGTGCTTACAAAACGCGGAATATCGTCTGAAGATTGCCGAGGTCAGGGGTGGGTGATAACAGTACAAATATAAAACAACAACGTAAAATTATGTGATCTAGGCTTCTGCAATTAAATGAAATGGTATTTTTTATTATTTGGGGGCTGTCATTCTTCGAGTCTTGTCCTATGATGACGCTGCAATTTCTGGAACTGGTTTAAAACGTTTTTTAGATTTGCCTCAAATAAAATATGTATTATACTTTGTCATTAACTTGTAGATGGGCTATTGTGAAATCCTTTTTCAAAATCATTGTTTAATCTTTTTTCTCACACTAGATAGGAGTGTGAAATTGAATTTACATAAAAGTGATAAGATACCAAATGAAAAATATATTAGAAATATTAATGAAATTGAAGGAAACCACTACAGGTATAGAAACCCACTATGAACCTGGGTCATTAGAAGACGAACTTAGTATCGCTATAAATTTCTCATTTTTTTAATAGTGTAGTATAATGTGCAAAGCTCTGGTACGAAAATTCATATGACTAATAATTTAATTGTTGGCATACACCAAATATATCTTCGATAGAATCAATGGTTTCAAAGGTGCCATGACAAGTGCTAGAGAATTGGTAGAATAGCTATTACTTGTTCCAGCCTTACCAGAGACATTCGTGTCAGACAAAATAAGCATCTTACTAGCTACAAGTCTGAGGACGAACGAATTACTGATAAAACATAATGGTATAAAACTGACTTATTGACATTTTACTGAAATGCACGTTAATTAATTTGGAATATACATTTGACGTGTTCCGTGATTACATGCCAACTTTTGGATTCCATATTTAGAATCTTACAAACAGGTTGGAAAAGAGAGTAGAACCTTACGAAATGAGATGTTTCAGAAACATTTTGCTCATTCCATATACCATGCACAGAGTAAATAAGTCAATTAAAAAGGAAATTGATCAGAAAATTGACACGTATGATTCCGTTAATAGAAACTATGAAAAGAAGGAAACAACAGTGGTTTGGTCATGTGACGAGACAGCCAGGCACCCTTGAGAATAATATCCTACATGTGGCCGTAGAATGGAAGTTCAAAGCAGGTAAACCAAAAACAAATTGGATGACCGACATGAAGGAATGGACAAAGACCTCAGCGATAGAGAATGTAAGTCTGGAGAACCAGGAAATTTGGAGTTATAATGGCTGAATTAAAGGTGCTCCAATGATTGTAATGATCATAGGTCTGATTTGACTTAACTTGAAATCTATAACACAATGAACTAATAAAATATTGCAGTGATTTAGCTTTAACACTATCCAGTACCAATGAAAAATTGTCAAATGTTGACAAGATTGATTCCGTGGTCAAACTTCAAAGTTTAGCTACACTTCTTTTAGATACATTTGACGCTCTTGGTACAATGAGATTTCTGTACAAGATGGATTTTACAGCACTACATACCAGCACTTACACTTCTCTCATGGCGCTACTTGCAGATCCAATGATTGTTGAATCCACTGAAAGAAGATTTCAAATATGCAATTAATTAAATCCTATTTAAGTTGGTCCAAGTTACAGAACACATCTCACAGTTGGCCACATTATTTATTAAAGGGATTTTGCTAAAAGGCTAAATTTCTAGAAAGTTATCAAGTGCAATTAAACAGTAAATAGTCACACTTTGATAAATGCATCTACAGAAAACCTTTGAATGGAAACAATTATATTGCTATGTGGGTTAAGACAAATTTGTCACCTTCATGCTAAATTTATGTATTGACAGGGACCAGGCCCGTAAATACTGTATAGGGGACCATAATTTTATTGCTATGGCCTGGCTGGCAAATATGTGCACTATCCCATACAAGCTAAGTGTATTGGATGTTCACAGATGATTGGGACAAATGCATTATTGTAGTAGAGGGGTGAGAACATTCACCATTCATTCTATATGTGGCACATACACTACATCCAGGTTGATGATTATGTGTAGAAAACATTTAACTGTAAGTTCCTAGCTGAAATGAAAGTGTTAAAAAAAGTGCGAAAGGAAACGCAAACATTTTTCTTCTACTTGCATTTCATAAAAAATATTTTACACCATCTCAGAGGAATTACGTATGGAGAAACAGATCTAATTAACTTTAAAAAATAAATGCGAAACTCATTCCAACATTCAACTTACTACTACGTTATACCGGTTTCGAGGAAATCCACCCCTCAACAGTAACCTTGTAAAAGAAAATCAAACTACTTTGACTAGGTTTCGTTGTTTGTTTGTAGTTAAGCACAGAGCTACACAAAGGGCTATCTGAATTCTGCCAGCCACGAATATCGAAACCCGGTTTCTAGTGTTGTAAGTCCGCAGACATTCCGCTGTGCCACTGGGGGGCGACTAGGTTTCATATAGAGGTATAGTGTATATTTTCTTAATACTTCACGAGAATAAATAAGTAGTATTGATGTTGCATGTTCTTGAAATATCTATATAAATATAGGGTTATTGTATGATTAAAAAAACATTTCAAATCACCAGACATATAATTTACCCTGCACCACTATATTAAGCCGAGTCTTATTCTTTCCATTTGCTCTAGTCCAGGGTTACTGATGAAGGGTGGAATTCCACGAAACCGGTATAACTCAGTGATAAGGGGTAAATCGAATGCTAGATTGAGTTTCCCATATATTTTTTACTATTTTAAAAAGCTTTTTTGGTTAATTAATTCACAATAATAACTTAATAGCACCAATTCTCGAAATTCCTATATAAATATAAGATTACTATATATATATATATATATATATATATACTCAAATTTAATTGTTTTTTCTATTGAAAGACAGTAAAATTTACTGCACTGAAGGTTTATTTGGATTTTTTAACCAACAAGTACATTGTGACACCTTTAAAGTTGTCATCGGTAGCCTAGAAGAGTATATGAAGGATGAATAATTAAACAAACTTTTTTTTTGGAAGGGAGTCGACATACCCTTGACTTGTAAACATGTACGATAAAATGAAAATGAAAAGTTTAACTTTGAAGATGTTTGAAATAAAAAAAAATATTTCAAAGACGGTAAGTTAATAAAATTAAGCCCAATATAAATTAAGCGTCTTACAATGGGCAGTAATCTTACTGTATTTTACTTGCTGATTACCTTACCCCTTACCTCAGCTCAGGTTATCAAAATTAGACTATATTTAAACTTGTCTGTGTTACATAATGCCAACTACGTGCATTTTTTTTTCAAATATATGACAATGTAAATTTGATAAAAATGAAAATAGTTTATAACAATGAATATCATGATATCGTATTATCTGATATGATTTGTTCTCGTACATTATTGCTGTCATTTTATGTTCGTCCATCCAGCTTTCGCCAGTTTTTTTTAAATATATATCTATCAAGTTATCACGAAATTCATTGAAAAATAAATCGATTGAAATGTGAAATTATTCGGGTGAACTTTATATGCAACTTACAGTTTGTGTAATAACCAGATATAGTTACAAAAATAAAGAATATTTTTCAAACAACCCCTGTCGCTCACTCGTGTTTTTTTTTCACCTTCTATGAGAGGCCATGACCTTCTGTCATTTACTGAAAACTCGCGCAGTATGCGCATGCTCAGAAGTGGTTTTTGTCCTGACTCTCCGTGTTCTACCTCTAGTTTCTCTGCTTGTATATGTGTGGGTGGATCTATTTCCTTAGATGTTGCTGGTGACGGCGTTAAAGCGCCGCCATTTAAAACAGCGCGGCGGTATTATTAGGAGATTGATCCAAACAAGTTGTTGGTGCAAGTCGTGAGGAAACTCGGTAGGTCGCCAATTGCAAAAGATCGGCCTTGTTTCAGGTGACATATCAATGAATGTTTTGTTTTTAAATTTGTTAATATATTTTTTAACTTTACATTTGTTAGGAAGTCTTATCAGTGAAGTTCTGGTTAACAAATTATCTGTTCATTTTCTAAAAACCTCGTTATTTTTTTTCCACATTCCTGACGTAATTTTTCATGAGACTGGTGGAATATCAGAGGCGTCGCTTGGTATTCAAAAGATTCGGGTCTCGGACCCATAGACGCGGGAATTTATGGTGTTTCAAAATAATGTCAATCATGGTTTAAAACTTTAATATTCTGAGTTTTCAAGACACCAACTGGGGATTCGGGGGTATTCTCACATAGAATCGGGGCACGAGCCCCGCGTACCGGTGCCTAGCGATGCTTCTGCCGAATATTGAAAGTATTTATTGAGGCTTTCCTTCGCTACGTATGTTAGAAGTTGCATATTTCAAAATGTTACAGTTAGTACTATAACTCATCTTAACGGAAATGTTATTTATTTGAAATAAAAGTTGATAATGTTACAAAAGGGGTTTATTACAATGTAGTGATTCACGTGTGACCCACTGTGCGGATTAAACTCTTAATAAAATTTGACATCTATAATAATATATCGTACAACCGCAGCTTTAGGACTGTTTCAAAAGGAGGGAACAAAAAGGTTTGTCGTGATAGATCATCCTCGTTCGAATTCTAATCTGAGATTCACTTGTTTCTTAAAAGGACAAGATGCTTAGAAGTAGTGCATATGTTTGTTACTGACAGTGACACTCAAACGAATGTTAGAAAATTGCAGTGATTTAGAAATTGAGTGTTGTTTTGAACACTATTCGAACAGACTAGTCGCCTGACAACAAAAAAGCACGTGGCGAAGCCATCCGAAACGACGTTTAGTGAATATAATATTATCATATTGCTCAGAACAATTTCTCAAAATCAATAGATCAGTGATGTGTGGTAGTGTATTAGCACCATAAAGGATTTTATTTTATAAGTTAAAGTGGATTCACGCGTAAAATCAAATACATCGCTTAATATTTCCAATATGAAACTTTTCTATCTAAACAACTTACAAATTCCTGTAATGGCACAAAGGCTAAGTAACAGACCAAAGTTTAATGATAAATATTTGTTCACGTAACAGCGCGTGTTCATCTCCTGGCTAGTGTACTATTTCCCGCTTCACAAGTACTAAGTTTTATGACGTAATTTCTGCAGAGGCGCAGAAAACTTAAAACTGAAACTTCAGAGCGAAAAAACGTTTGTACGTAAGTATGCTAAAATTAATTGTAAAACGTCAGGCAGGTTAAGTTCGGAAATTAATCACTAGAATTTTTGTGATATGATTAATACGCCTGCCAGATGACATTCTAACGTGGATATACAAAGTTTCATAAGAAAGAATAGTCCGTTGACCTTGTTGCAACAAGTCACCCCTTATAACCAGACATTGAGACCAGCGTTCATTGTTTTGAGTATTTAGGTTTCGTATCTAAAGTTCAAATTCACGTAGAATGTATCATTTGATAACTAGGGGCCGTTTTGAGATCTTCAATGCAGAGGCGTGCATATGTCATATTTACACTAGTCCTTCTGACTATGGATTTATGATTAGCTAGATTAATGAAGATTAATTTGTGTTAATTTTAGTTACGTCCACCTATTTTATTGTCACAGAAATTATATTTTGTTCAGTTTTAATTCAAAAACAAAACCGACTCGGGCCTAAAATTTGTAAAATTAATTACACTAGTACTAAAGTAGTCCTATTATTCAAACCAATCGGAGAACCATATTGTGAAGATATACGTAATTGGCTCACAATGAACTTTTGGTGTGCTAGTGTGTTTAACTTACTGCATATCAAAAGTTCATTGTAAAATCTGTTTTTTCATTACTTAAATTGTCGTACTAGAAAATTTCTATATACTGGCGATCTTCTTTATTGTTCCACAGAACTAAATATAACAACGAAAACCCGCATCTTCCCCTTGAAGTTAATAATACGAGATTGAGTGTGGGGCATGGGTCGAAGTAAATTTGTAATGAGAAGTAAAAATCGGTAATCGTCATGTCTTTCACGTGGTCGGGTTTTTGTTCTGTAACATATCATTATTTTGAAAGCAGAAAGCATCTGTGGCCCTAGGTGACTGTTTTAAAATGTGATTACATACCATCAAGTAAATATGTGGTCATTTGGAATTACTTCATTATTTGGTTTTCTCCTAGTTCTTACACTTTATTTTGTGAAATAACTTGAATATTACGTCCGCCCATTCTTAGTTTCGAAGATGGGAACTAAGTTATCTTTTGGATGTGAGTAATTTAAGAAAATTGGCAAACCCACGCCTGCTTTATCAAAATGGACAATAGCCCAGAAAAGATTGTAATTAAAGGAAGTACTTTGTTGACATAACTGAAAAACTTGTTTGATATCGGATAAACTGAATATGATGTGTATGGTTACAACGTTTCACCAGGCATAATCAGGTAAAACAACCACAATTAGTGAACTCGTAATTTGGGTAACACGAAAAACTAACGGATGGATACATTAGTATTTGATTGGTTGGGCTTAAAATGATTAGCCGGTGTTTCTGGATAAAAATGACGCACAAATAAATTAATAAACCAAAAGAAAAAAAGAGAAATAAATGTTAATTGTGTCCAAAGTAAGGGGTCGCTAAGAAAGACTTGTGAAACACAGCTGAAATCTGTTGTTTGTAATGATGCGAATAACGTGGATT
>NW_013667231.1:97108-105649 GCF_000517525.1 Limulus polyphemus | reverse complement strand
GCAGATTGCGAGTCGAGCTCCCTAACCACCTGGCCATGGAATAACGTGGAATGTTGCAATAGGTTCATTAGCAAAATATTTATCAGAACACAATATACGTGGGCATAAAATAAATAAAAATATAGAACTGGAAATATCCCATTTTACATGTTGGACTGCTCTGTATGGTGATGATGGTTTGTGCTGATATGTTACTTATAAACGTTTGTAAAAAAAAGTTCAGTCACACTGTTTTCTTAATATTGACATTGTAATATGAATTAAAATTTTCATTGGATTTTTAAAATTAAAGTTTTATAGTTTCAACTAAAACTGACTAGTTTGTTTGGTTGCACAAATAACTTTTTAAAGTGTAACGTTCCTTGCCCCTACAACAACAACAACAACAACAGCATTTTTCGTCTTCTGGGTAGTGTTAAAAGACGCTATCCTATGTTTACATAAGAAGATGTAATCACGCGTCGCTTGCTATGGTGATATTCTTAGAACTATCGTATAAATTGTGTACATTACGTTTTTTCTTCTCTCTCACACAAACTCACGAGCTACAGATTATCCACGTAATCTTGTTTGTGCCACTTGAATTTTGTTAGTTTATTGGTAATGCCATGTGTGAAAGGACTGAAACTAATATTTTATAACATAAAACTACGGAAGAAAAATAAAACGTTCATGTTTTCGGGTCAACACAATAAAAGTTGATAAAATAACTTTACCAAGTCTTCAAAAGGTAGTTTATAATGCCATGTTATCTTGT
Source organism: Limulus polyphemus (assembly GCF_000517525.1). Classification (NCBI taxonomy): domain Eukaryota; kingdom Metazoa; phylum Arthropoda; class Merostomata; order Xiphosura; family Limulidae; genus Limulus; species Limulus polyphemus. The sequence continues at coordinate 104,892 of NW_013667231.1, read as the reverse complement.
TAGTGTCCAGAAGGCATATATATAATATATATATATATATATATATATATATGTGTGTGTGTGTGGCTGCCGAGAGCCGTCATGGGCCTCCTTCTTTCTCCAGAGTCCCTTTCGGGCACTGGACCCCAGGGAAAATTTCCCCATCCACCCCGCCCTCTCGGTGGCCTGATTGTTACGTCTCCAAAAATACCGAGTTAAACTTCAGATTTAAATATACAAGTTTAATTGATTTACTCTTTTCGAAATTTATTTTTGTTTAACATGAATTTATTTCTTGTCACTGAAAAATTGGCGGGAAATTTATGGAAAAAAAATAGCTGTTAAATATAATTCATCTTGTTTATTTATATGGTTCATACTTGAAATATTTTTCTACCTAAGATTTCCTTATAGATCTTCACCCAGATTTTGTACGACTTTCAGTTATTGTACGCGACAGTTATACACGTACTTATTTGATAAACTGTTTGCAGAATAACTCTAAGGTTAAAGATGTTACGGTCCCAGTTCCGCACCCTGTTGGGGTGAGGCTAGCCTTAAGTTTTTTGAAAATAGTCGTTGAGGGTCAAGAAACCAAACTTAAACAAGATCGTAAGAATAGGTGTACTTCTGAAGGTTTGAAATCCACAATATTTGTTAATAAAGGCTTATTAGGCATATAATCCAATGCTATTTTGTTAATTATTTTAAAATACATGTGCAAAATTTGAATATGCTTAATATTTTTTTAAATATTGTTACTTATATTTTGAGATTAGTGAAGCAATGGCGTCTTTGTTTTTCTTTTCTATTTATGTTTTAATTTTCTTAATAAGAACAATTATTTCCACAATTCAATACTCCATATGGTGAGAGTTCGGTAGTCATGTGTACAGGTGTTTGAATTATTTCCTAGATGATTCTTAAGGTATAACAAAATAAGTGTGAACTACGTATAATGTTTAAAATTCATTTTTCAATATAAATAATTTTCTTATTTTAGCTATTAGGGAAGATAAATTTACATAATCTAAAACTAGTTGTAATCTTGTAGCATCCTGGACATTTGACATTTGTATAACTTAAACAAGATAAGACATGCCTTTAGCAAAAGAGGAGAGGAGAAAATGCAAGTCGAAAAGACTTGTGCAACATCCAAATTCATTTTTCATGGATGTCAAATGCCCAGGATGCTACGATTACAACCGTCTTTAGTTATGCCCAAACAGTTGTTCTCTGCCTGGGTTGTCCAACTGTACTGTAGGGCCAAATTAACAGAAGGTTGTTCCTTCAGAAAGAAGCAATACTAAAGTTTGAGGAGGAGAATTTAACAAACTTAAATGACTAATGATATGTACAGTTTCTTCTAAGTAAAATAAAGTTTGTTGGGAACACTAATCTAAAACTAGGTCATGGTTCTTTAGCACCTATGGATTTATTACTAGTTTAATAAAAAATAGTATTTGAAAGATGTGACTGAGCAAAACTATTTTTTTTTTTTTTTTTTGCTTATTAGGTTCAATCTCCATGGAATTATGATCTTGGATTGGTCAGTGTCAGGTCAAAGTTAGTGGAAGTCAACAAGACAAAAGATGAAGGAATTAGAGAAAGATTGTTCTGGATTTGTTTATTGTTGGACGTTAAATGTGATAAATCTGTTCCTACGTAGGCAAATAATTAATTTGTTCCTTATAGTTGTGGTTTCGTGTGTATTTTTATGTCAAGGCGCTTTTGCACATACTTATACCATAGAGAGACTCTTGAATACAAAGTTCCCTCATAAAGTGTCCAATGATATCTATCTCGATCCATGTAAATCAGGTGAGTTTTCTATTTTTATTGATTAATACTCCGATGATATCTATCTCGATCCATGTAAATCAGGTGAGTTTTCTATTTTTATTGATTAATACTCCGATGATATCTATCTCGAACCATGTAAATCAGGTGAGTTTTCCTATTTTTATTGATTAATACTCCGATGATATCTATCTCGATCCATGTAAATCAGGTGAGTTTTCTATTTTATTAATTAAACCTCCGATGATATCTATCTCGATCCATTAACGTTATTTAATATTCAAATACATGTATTAAATCGTTATTTGTGGCGAGCATCCATTGATTTCAGTACATGCTTGTAAGAAGCCTTGTCTTGATATTTGATTCACCTGTTTAGAGTTACTGATGGAAGACGGAATTCCCCTAAACCTATCGAAATTCAGTGGCAGGTGACAATTCGAGAAAGAGTGAGCTTATGTCTCTTGTTTTCGCCAAAATACAAATCATAGAAAAGTTTACAACACTATTCATTAAAATTGACAGTTGCTTTAAACATCAATATTTCTTGAAACATAAATTTCCTCAATAAAATAAAAAGAATATCCCAAAATTTATGTTCATTTTCTTTTGAACTTTATGTATAAAAACAGAAGTTTTAGTGAATTCAATAAGAAACTGGAGATGGACGTAGCGTTTGTTATTACGAATGTGTGTATATGTATTATGTATTAAACCAACTTGCTGAATTTATGAAAATAGTTATATCGAACACGATAAAATATGTTTTAGGACCTGCAGGAGAGAGGTTATTTCAAAAGATTTCTAAAGATATGTAGCTGAACAAAAACAAGCCCTAGCAAAAAATAATTAAATTAAAGACGCTGCATAAATTAAAAGGATCCCCAGGGTACAGGCTATAATGTGGGATATAAAATGTGCCATGCGTTTTGGAGGTGAAAGGAAATGTTTGGAGAAAGGGAAAATTTAGGCTTAAGTTGAAAAAAAAACTATCATCGTGGAAACCCTACCAGTTGTTGTTGCTTTTCGGTGGGTGAAATTTGTGTAAGTATTCAAAACAGTTCATTTTATTAAGTCGTTTTAAAGTTTTTTAATGCAATGTGATTAAACAATTTTTGCAGTACATTAGACGATATATAAACCAGGTTATAAACTTTTTATATTTTTAATTAATGTAGCCTATAAGTAATGTTAAGTATTTAAAGATTAATTTATTTGTGAATTTTTCTTTTCTTCACCAAAACGTGTAAATTCACTGCAAGAAGAAAGACTGCGTCAATACAGGATTTTACATTAAAACTTAGAAATTGTTAAAGTATGTTTCTGTAGTTTTTTATTTGAAGAAAGTTGAAAAATAGTCTATAAACTATGAAAGTGGTACAAGGATAATTGAAAGAATAAACATGTGAACGGCTACGTTACGTTTGTTTTATTATTAGATTATTCCCTTGTAGTGAACAATATTTCTTTTTAGTGTGTGTGTGTATTATGTTAATAATAATAATGTAAACAACGATTTATAAGCATAATGAAGTGATTTATTTATGATGGAACACACCTGAAGAAGACAGATCAATGTTCTGTCGAAACGTGTATGTTCCACCGTAAATAAATTGCCTTATCATGCTTCTAAATCGTCATTTGTCTGCTTATTATTATATTAGCACAATGTTCTTCCTTAATTAAGTGTGTACTAAACACACACACACACACACACACACACACACACACACACACACACACACACACACACACACACCAGTTAATGGGTTGCATATGTGGGTGTTGTGAGTGTTGCATACATATGCAAGCTATCAACAACTATTTTACAAAAAACACGCTGCAAGGGACCCTGACAATCGGAATACAGTGTGATTAGTGCTTCTTGAGATTGATACATTTTACTAATGCTAACCAAGAAGTTGCCAGCCATCGCCCAGTTTCGTTATCATGCAATACACTGATATAATAGTGTTCAATTTGGAAAAGAATGAGACAAACTAACCTTTCTGTAACTAAACCTTTAGTTAGTAATTGTTCTAAAACAATCTTCAGTATACTTTAACAGGTTATTACTGGTCTGCGTGTAACCGTGTAACAAGTTTGAAGTACTATAGACCGTGTAGTCCAGTGTTACTAGTTTGTGTGTAACGGTGCTAGCAAAGACAGGTCTTGAGCATTACGAATCACGAAATCCAATGAACAAATATACTAACTTACAATCAAATATGTATTAGTCCGTGGAATGAGTTTTATATTACTTTAGTTTTGATGGCAACTTTTTCGAAATTCTTAAAGCATATATTTTTATATTTATCAGTAGAATACGTGAAAACGAAACTTGTAATCACGTATTAATAGTGAAATAAATACCTGTATTAACTAATACTTTACGTTCGGGAAAAGAACCTTGTACAATTCTGGTTATCCCTATAAACATATTATTTAAATGTTTAAACGTGTCTTCGACTGTTCTATTCATACATAACAAATATTTTAAATATTGCATTTTCTCAAATAATACTTCGTACATATATATGAAAGAGAATGTAATAAAATATGTTGCCGACACGTGTTTTAGTGTATGACTTTTTATTACAAAATCGAGGCTAATTTTTAAAATTCAAACAAGATAATTAGACGAACTTAAAATATAATGCCAAGCTATTTGAATTATTAATACCTTTATATTTTTTGTATGTTTTCTATTTCTCCAACTGATTTTTTTCTAACTATTTCATTCCGATTGTCATAGATTTGTTTTAGATTTGTCATCCTTTGACCATTATTTTTACTTACACGATTCTTGTCTTTATTTGCACTTTTGTTGCCTCTGATCTCTTAAAATTTGGAGAATGTGAAAAGTGTTAACTTGTTCATAAACTACCTTTCTCTGGTTTTTTATCGAGATTTGGATAATTAGATTTCCTATCTGTAGTACAGATCTGCTAAAGTGTACACGGAACCACCTTGTTTAATAGATTCACAATTCTCACGTTTTGGAGTATTAGTTTTCAATGTAGTTATACCATGTTTTCTATAGTTAATGTTATTTCTAGATGCAAGTAAGTCTCAATAAAGTTTATATAAAGTGGGAGAAATAGTGTTGATATTTGACCCATCTGCTAGGTTAGAATCAAATGAAACTAATTCATAATAACTTTGTCTTTCCTAATTCTGTTAATTTCTAGGATAAGATTGAATGAAGTAGAATTCTACTTTAGTATTGAAGGGTTTTGTTTCAGACCCGTTTTAGTATGTTAGGTAAAAGTGCGTTGTTAAAAAAAAAAAAGGTTTTCAGAAGAAGAGTACAGAAGAAGTGAAATCCGTTTTCATTGAGGAAACAATAGGGAATTTATCTTGCTGTGCAAACAATTTTATGAAAATTGCTTACCAATATTTTACAGAGTGGAAGCTGTTTTATCATAAAATTATTAAGCCCGAAAAAGGTGAGGTTATTTTCATTAACATGTGTGGATTAGAATAAAAGTGGAATAAACTACAATACGTTTTTCAGGGTAAAAAACAAAGTGTACTCGAATATATGGTAATTAATAGTTTTGTTTCGAAAATCTTCAGAACATTAACCTGTGATGGCTGACGGTTTTATTCTGGAATTGGAGTTTTTTGAGATCGAATTTCGATTCGTAGAACGTTTATTTCGTCATAAACAAATTCTCTGAAACTTACCGTATGCATTTTGTGTAACCGTTCTTTATTTAATAGCTTTAAAATCGCCTACAGTGGCTAGTTGGTAGATTCCTGAATGAAGACATATTCCACTAACCGTTTTAATTTGCAACATCTATTGCTAGTCATTAATGTACTATTAGTCAACAATACCTTAACTTTGGTATGTAGTAAGTTGTAAAGAACACTAACATAGTATTTTCTATTCCGTTCCATTTAGTATGAATCTCAAATTGAGTAACCTTTAATGACTACTATTGTTTCAAATCATAATTGATCAGTTTTACCAATTATTTCATATAACATTCTATTATTTCTCATTTAATATTTATATATTTTTTTTGTCAAAGGACTTCAATGCAGTGCTACCATGTAGACTTATATTTTAAATTATAGCTGAGAATTATATAACCAGTAATGATTTTGGGATTTTTTTAATGTTCTCAGTGTGCAAAATCCAGTTTTCATGTTGTTGGTTGAATGTTCTGATTGCGACATATATCGGACATAAATTTTTGTGTAGCAAAGTGAGTGAAACGTTCCTCTGACCAAAAACTTCCGAATTTAAAGCTCTTTCAGTCTCAGTATGGATGATTCACTTGGTAGGTTTTGATAAACAATAATTTTCTAACTTACTTTATTGAGTCTGTCGTAATCCATCAAAAAATTGATTTTTTTTTATTAGATGAATTTATAGGAGACATAGCTCTTAGCAGGTTTGAGAATGAAGAGTATGATCACGAACTTACCGAACAAAATAAACAAGAGCAAAATGGGAAGATGAAACAAGAATTACATGTGAAAGACACAACTGAAACTAACTTACCTGACCTGAAGACTTACCAGAGCCCGGGACCTTCTCAATCCTCGCGAAAAACGAACAGAAATGTGCGTAGAAGACACAAATCTTTTCGCACTCGACGAAAAGATAGTTTTCAAAGGTATGATATGGTGTCGACGCATTAACCACTTAATTGATTTCTCGTGTTCATTAATGTTCGAAAACTGTGAAAGTATTGCATGTACTGGTCTTTGTAAACAAGTTATTAAACTGGTTTATTTGAAAAAAATTACGTGGTCAGGCAAGCAATGTCACTTAGATATAACTTTATTTAATAAAACTATACGTAAAGTAAATGGTATTTATAATAGTGTACAGAGTATGAAACGGTTATGAGCGTTCAGTGTATGACAGGTTTTACGAGTTGAAACAGAAAACTCGCAAAAACGAATAATGAAGCCCATAATAAAGAAAAAATGTAGCTAAAAGGTATTTACATCAGTCTGTGAAACGAACGGAAGCTAAATTATTTCAAAGTAAAGTATATGTAAAGTTGTAATGAAGGCAAACCTAGGTGATTATGCAGAAACGTCTGAATCCGTGTTCACAAAGTAGTAAACATGTGGTTTTGAGTTGTGGCATATGCGTATTTTAGACCTAAATAAGTCGAGAAAGCACATAACAATTGTATTTAATGTAATATTCCCCTTTTTTTAAAGGAAATTACATTCTGATTAAGTGCTGTTTGTGTGAAATACTTTCAATTCAAACTCCTTAGACAAAGGCCTTCCTAACGATATGAGATGTGTAGCTTTTGATCGAGAAATTTACGAGAAAGTTCCGAACAGACAAATAGACTAACGCAAGCATATTATTTATATAGATTTTTTGTTTGTTTCAATCTTCATTGCCCTAATCATTTGCTATTCTATCACGATTAAGTGGTCTATATAACAGTAATTGTAACTAGACTATCAAACAAATCATAACAAACAAATGTTTTTGTTTTATAAATAAAATGACTTACTCAGAATTTCTTTCAAGTTAGTTTCATTAATATTATTGATTATAATATTTAAAAATTTTAATCTATATAATAAAATTCAATGTGTGTGTGTGTCACGTAACTCCACCTCAGCCGCTGGTTGCACCGACTTCTAAGTGGTACCATATGAATCGTCTGGGTCCCGACTTTTTGCACAAAGGTAAAAATTTTCACTCCACTCCTTGGGGAACCCGGAGATCTCTCGAAAATCCTTTTTCTAAACTGCTGGATTCACCAATTTTGAAATGGTGCCAAGCGAATCGTCTCGGCCCCAGGGTTGTAGAAAAGCACAACTTTTTAACCAACCCCTAGGGAAACCGGGTATTGCGAGAAAACAATTTTTCGGGGATTCCCATAAAGCGGTCTCCAAATTTGGCATTAGAGTACGTAAATAAGTAGGCCTACTAATTACCTCTCGTAACTTTGTTAAATAAATTAAACTTGCATTATAGAGAAGTTTCTTTACTTTAAAATTTGTTTTCAATCTAA
>NW_013667231.1:80836-96175 GCF_000517525.1 Limulus polyphemus | reverse complement strand
ATTATCCGTTATGACAATAAGTTGACAACCAGAACCGATAACGGTATTGCGATATTTAATTCATTATTGTTTTATAGCGCTAATTTAATCGCCTATAAACAATTAATGTAATCAATAGTTTGTAATATATATATATATATATATATATTCCCCTTTGTAACAACGTTCAGATGCTACTTGTGTTGTTCGTAACTTCAATTTAACTTTCAAGCAGTTTCAACAGTCATCGTTATGTATATCAACATTTTTTGAGTGCAGGTGTTGCTCCTTTGTTGGAAAGCGAGGAAATGGACCCCAAGCTATTTCTATTGGAAAAAACTGTGACAAGTTCGGAATCATCGTGCATGAGCTGGGGCACGTAGTTGGGTTTTGGCACGAGCACACGAGACCAGATAGAGATAAGCACGTCGTAATCATCACAAAACACATTATGAATGGTGAGTTATTACAGTAATTATTATATTTTTGTTCCCAAGCTCAGTATTTCTGGTTATGAGAAGACGTTACCAGAGCTCACGAGGTACATTTTAAAGCCTTGTTTAAAATTGTTTGTAAATTTGCTCAAATGTTAATATTTTTTTTCCATCCTAAATTTGTGCCTTGTACGAGTCCACATTGATGATAAATCTGGAATACGTAGTATCCGTAATTTGAATCTACTAAAAATATGCAAGAACTGTGGCTGAGGATTAGGGTTTTCATTCTGTGAAGATGAAATGTCAGTAGGTATTTTTTACTGAGTATATATTCAGCACTGTTTGCTCTTCCTTTGGTCAGTAATTTCCAAGTTCTGGCCAAACGTTTTTCTGTGCTGTTTCCTGTTTTATAGCGTATTAAACCAACGTGTAAACTATGGAAACATCAGAAAACGATCCTATTCCTCCTACCACTTCCAATAGCAAAATACAATAAATGCAGTCGATGTTATCATGATGGGATATCCATTGATATAAAGTTATAAAGGAAACAAAGGTAAAGAGTTAAAAATACAATGAAAAGAATAGTTTCTTTTTGCCTTTTCTTCGAAAGCAATAACTAATGGTGGCGATTCAGATGTTAATGAAACTCATCCATTGTGTCCTTTGCTAAAATATTTGGATTGTTTCCGTTCGGTGCCCACCAACAGTAATAAGCGTTATTGCGGAACACATCGCCAAATGGTTGACTGTTATTTTTGTGAATTTATATGGAGAAATAGAAACAAAGATGAAGATTTATTCAACAAAATATTGTTTAATATCACAGAATTCGCTAATAAATATCATATAATGGTGTTTTATTTTACTGCAATACTGGTGTTATTTTCAAAACGATCTGTCGGTGAGCACCAAACGGAAAAGATCTAAATATTTTGTGTACTTTATTACTGCTCTTAATCTTGTACTTCTAGTTACAGTTTGTGGTGAAACATACAAGTTTGTCTAAGTTTACACCGAAAATAGCAATCGATCCTGATCAACATTGACCATCAGTTTAGAAGTTGAACCAAAATAAGTTTCGGTGATGATTTTGGACTATTTAAGCTTAGGTTCAAACGACACAACAATCGAAAGTGAAAAATTAATACTACCAAATCTGATGATGTCAGAATTTATCATATTTTAGAGAACTTTGCTTTGTAAAGTCCTGAAGTTAAGGTTAAAGTGAAACAATGATGAACAACAGGACGACGGCAGCACCAATGAACATTTGACACGTATATGTTCAGTGACAAACATTTAATTCTTGAACGTTTCGGAATGTACATATTCCATCTTCAGCAAGCTATATTGAACATGATAAATTATTAGGTACAGACATTTTAGAAAGTTTAAACATTCTATAAAAAGTAATTAAAATACAGAATAAAAGTATGAAATAAATTAAGACAATCAAACAAACAGAGAATAGAATAATGCATCGATATTATACAATTATTTAGAACAGACTTAACTCCAGTGAAGTTGTGTTATTGTTTAAATTTGGGAGTTCATTTATAATGGATAAACTTTCTTTAATTAAAAGTTCAGTATTTGATCCCGATGAGATGACTTTTGAAATTCGTAATCAAGACGGCGGTGGTTAGTGTTTTCTCTGTGTGCGAATTGTAGAGTCTGGTGGATTTGATAATTTTTTTTGCCAGTTCTGCTTGATACTTCCATATGTTCGCAAGCTCTCAGAGAAATAACTTTTTCTTTCTTTAACATGCATGTGTTACTTCGTCCACAGTAATAGTTAACCTACGCTTATTTCGTCTACATTTTATTAGAACTGTATAACGTGAACTTCCCTCTAAATTTAGGGTGTTGCTTAGGTGTATTTAACATTCAGGCAGCTGCTTGGGCGTTAACCACATGCATCTGAGGGGGGGAAACCAACATGAGTTTGGTGTTTAGCCTAAAGGTATTCAAATAGACCTTATACACGCGTGGTAGAAAGTCATTCTTTGGTGTGTGAATGATGATGTATGGAAAACAGGTGTGACTTCATAACTAGATAAAACTTTTTTCTTGTTGCTTACAGATAAGTGAGACTTATTACAAGTATATGATACAATCAATAAAACGTAAATGATAACAACAGACTGTAGCGAATCCTCAAAAACTGATTTAAATCCGTAAATTATTTAGGCTTAAATTACAGTCACGATTTTGTTAAATAAGGCTCCACAGGTTGTCAGAAGAAACAAAAAGTTCACTAACTATACCAACTTGATCGTTTGTTTAAATGTCGATCATTTAATTCTTACGAGATGATAATCTAAGTAACGGAAAAAGGCTTAAGGCGATTAAAATAATGCAGTAATGCTAGTTTCCGAGCAGAAAGTTCAGTTGTATAACTTGTACTTGATATGATTCGATAATTCAGTTTCTACCCAAGGAGGGAGTAGTATTGAAGTTTGACTGCGTGGCATTATTTGACCCGGTTATCTCCTCCCATTTTTAATTTTTGGGCTACATAACTGTTGCTAAAATGATGGCTTTATGTGCCTGCTTTCTTCCTTCTTGTTTCAAGTGAGGTGTAGTCGCTTCCACTTTTATTACAAGTGGTCATGATGAACGACAATCATCTATAGTGATAGCATCTCGAGGTCTTAGCAACATGTCGCGCTCTAAACACTGTCATAACACTTTTTAAAATCTAGATAGGGTAATAGATACGTAATGTAACATAACGTAAAAATGGTATCGTTATTTTACAACTTGTATAATTTTTCAAAATGTGCTTCCATTTTCAAGGAAACAATTATTGTATAAGAGCATTTTAACTACTTAGAAATTCTGATGGAGCTAATTTAAGCCAATATCGGTGCATGGTCGAAATGTAAAACTAGATAGCTTAAACATTCTTTCACTACGAAAATGTCTCCCGGTGGGACAGCGGTAAGTCTGCGGATTTACATCGTTAAAATCACGGGTTCGATGCCACCCGGTGAACACAGCAGATAGCCCCATGTTGCTTTGCTATAACCGAACACACAAACACACATTACGAAAACGTAAAAGTGGGTGTACAAAAAAACACACCAGACATACACCTTCGTAAAGACGTATATCTCTAGTAGGTTGCATTTCCTCTCGGAGATAGGGCGTGTTTTGTTACCTAATGTAGGTAGACGAACCTTGTAGTACTGATACGACCAGCTCGTAATATGTTTGTATTCTATCATAAACCGAACCTTTTTTTATATATTCGTGATGTAATTGACTGTCATTCTTTAGAAAAGTTTAACGAATCCAAACAAATCGACGTTAAGCAAAATTTCAAAAAAGTTTAGAATATGATTTAGAAGATGGAGCTGAAAAACAAGAAAAGGTCAGTTAGGACTGAACACGTTCTTAGAACAACAATTTACTGGGTAGCGTTGTACCATCAGTCTATTTTTGTTGGGCATCAGACGAAACAAACAAACTGACGTAAAGTAATTTCACCTCTAAACTATGTTGATATGATTATGTCTATTCTTGTTGTAAACCTCTTTCGAATGTTTCTCAATAATTAAACCAAGTACAGAGAGTCTGTGGCTGAAAAACTTCGGACTGATGGAAGTAGTGTGTTGAATGGGTGGGAGTGAACAAAACAAAGATCAAGTCGAAGTAAACGTAGGATGAAAATGCTTTGTTGCAGAGTATAGTGTAGATAAACTTAGACAGTATTTAAGTGAAACCGGATCTTCCGTTTCCATTAGCTAAGACAATCTTGAAACTTTTGACGTTAGAATTATTCTCAGTTAATTGGACGTAAAATTACTGTAGAATCCCCTTGAACGCGCAGGACTATTAATCCCTCTGTAGCAACTTTTTTATCGGGCGATCCCAGACTATATTTAGCAAAATCTATTTACATTTATAAACTTAACAATTAATATTGATTTATGAAAATGTATGAAAGAGTCGCACTTCGTTCGGACCTATGTAAGAGTTCTTACACTTACTTACCTCCGGGCGTAAAAATGGACATACAACTAGACACTACGTCATGTTTGGCGTAATAGGAAGTCCAATAGAAAATACCGACCGTCTTCAAAATAAAAACTCAGACTGAGATTTTTCTAGATGCTGCAATACTCAACATATGTCTATTTACCTACTAAACCATCAGTGACCCGTTGAGTCACCCACTATTCAGAGGTTATGAAGAATTCAAGCTAATTTCAATATTGCACCGAAATAAAGGTTTATTTTGAGATAATTAAATATTTCAATCCATTCGTGTTATTCTTAATTCAAGAAAAGATATTTGATTGTTGATCGGGAGTAAAAGGAAAGACCATTTCATTTTTCAAAAAAGTGAAGTCAGAGTTTTCAGGTATTTTGATGAATTAGTTCATTATGTTGTGGTCTTTTCCTCTTAAACTTTTTACAAATAAGAAACAGTAACACTTTATTTTTTCTTCGAATTACCTACCATAATCAAGGCACGTTATTGAGAAATTCTTCAAGATCTTGTTTTTGTCATCTTATGCCTCTTAATGAAGATGGGAACATTGACAGGGAAATAGATTTGAACGCAGAAGTTTCGTAAAGAGTGCGAACGGTAGTGTGATGTAAAATTACTCATGCTAGAAATTTTCATACAAGTGACCCGAAAAACGCCGCTAACTTGGTAACCCGTGGCCGGATTGTAACGAAATTTGTTTTATTCTGTTTCTATTCTCACTTCATTAAAAATATGATGCTTTTTGTGCGCCATTTTTGCTGTATTTAATCACAGACAAGCAAACAAACAATCTGAGTTTTAGTAGTATATAGATAGATAGATATTACTTGGTCTGCGGTTCAGCAGTAAGTTTACATGCTTACAATACTAAAATCCTGGGTTCGATTCCCCCAGTGGACAGGGTGCAAATAGTCCATTGTGTAGGTTTGCACCAAGAAAATATTGCCATATTACTTTTATTAGCTAATATCTCAAATGAGTTTTACTTGTTTACTACTAAACTTTAGGTATAATTAATACTATGTGATTAGACCACGTGATTAGGTACCGGACCGTGGATCCGAAGTTCCGTGATTCGCGTCCCTATACCGACCAAATTAAAATTGTGGTCAGCACTTTGGAGCTGTGTGTGTGTGTGTGTGTGTGTGTGTGTGTAAGAGTTTATGACAAGCCTCACTATTCAGTCGGACACTTGTAGCTCAAGAATTCTAAGTTGCAAGACTTCTTTTATTGTGTGATTATTTTCTAAGTTTTATGTGTAAAGATTATGACACCTCTGCGATAATGAATCCGCGAGTAAGTATTAGTATTTATAGTAGTTAACAAAATCGGAAATAAGAACTAACGCAAAAACCGTTGTTCTACCCACTAAAAATATCGCTGGTCAATCATGTTGAATAGCAAGAACTTGCAGACTTTCTTCACAGTCCATTGTTTGTCATTATATTGGAGGGAGGGGAAGGTTCTCTAGCAAAATGTGAAGAGTAAAAAAAAAATACTTACTAATGTAACTTGACTTTTGAATATGTAAGAAAAAACTTTTTAAAAAATTCTATTTCATGGTTTTATGCATAAATATTTAATTTTTTCCTCAAATATTCATTGTTACTTGATAATGGGTAAATAGTTTTTATTGATTTTATTGAGTGTATACTAAGATAAAAACAAATATTGCTTGTTTGGACATATTTTCTGTTCATTCATGTTTATTAATTGGTCACATGAACAAAGGTTGTGCTATAAATATGGATTGTTTCATTCGAGGTTTATGACATAATCTTTGCGAGAACGACTAGAAATACTCAATGAATTGACTAATCGGTTTCTTTATTGAGAATAAAACGTAGAGACTAAGATGCTGTATATACATTGACTGAAAAACATTGACTGATCTTACTTTAAGGTCGACAGATTAGGTCTCACTTTTAAGATTTAAAAACTGGCTTATAATAATAATAATAATAATAATACAGAAACAGTCATACTGTAACTGTGTTCCAAAAAAAACAAAAAACAGACTGTTTTTGTTTTTGTCTGAATTATTTTATCCATTTGATTGTTGTGTAACATTCTTCCTCCGTTTATTATATATATTTTTTCGTATAGGGCAACAGTACAATTTTGAGAAGCTCTCGGGTGCGGAGGTGAACTCTATGGGACTGCCTTACGACTACAACAGTATCATGCATTATGCCAGAAACACGTTCTCGATTAATACAAATCTCGATACCATTCTTCCTCGGGAGAATCCTTTCAGTAACGAAAGACCTGAAATCGGTCAAAGGCTCCGCTTAAGCAAAGGCGATATCGCTCAGACTAATGTAATGTACAAGTGTCCAAGTAAGTATGATGCTTGAAATGTCTTTTATAACTATTCCAAACCGTGACCGTAAGTGTTGACTAATGTGCATTCTGGAAAGAGCTTACTTCCTCCATTTTGTCAGAAGCGAATCCAAATCATGTTGTCTTTTCCAAATAGCAACCATGAATAAGTTTTTAAAAAAATTAACATACCCGTCTGTCTGTCTGCCTGCATCTCTACGTGTCTATCTCGTTTTTCAGAATGGGAAAAACTCTGTAACAACCCAATGGTACTATTACCGATCCAAAATACACTTGTCTTTTCCAAATAGCAAACATGAATAAGTATTCCAAAAAACCTCAACACATCTGCCTGCCTGCCTGTATCTCTACATGTCTATTATCTCGTTTTTCAGGATGTGGAAAAACCTTACAACAACCCAATGGTACTATTACCTCACCACAGTATCCAAAGTCACAAACGCCGCTAGAGGGCGAGCATTGCGAATGGCGTATTACAGCCACTCTTGGAGAAAAAATAGTTTTAAAGATCTTAGACGTGGACATCTTTGAGAGCTATGAATGTGGAACAGATTACTTAGAAATACGAGATGGATATTGGTACAAATCGCCACTGCTAGGTAAGTCCAGATGGATACTGGTACAAATCGCCACTGCTAGGTAGGTCCAGATATATCTTGGTACAAATCGCCACTGCTAGGTAGGTCCAGATATATCTTGGTACAAATCGCCACTGCTAGGTAAGTCCAGATGGATACTGGTACAAATCGCCACTGCTAGGTAGGTCCAGATGGATACTGGTACAAATCGCCACTGCTAGGTAGGTCCAGATATATATCTTGGCTAAAGTTGCATGTTTTCTTTCATTAGGTAGTAATTTTATATAATACTAAACACTTTCTACTGTTTCAATGAACCAACAGCTTTATCTGCTGTTTAGCATACACTTGTGACACCGTGCCATTAGGTTTATTTTTTGACCGTTTTACCGTGTGAGTTTGTGTGGATTTCGCTCTATGTACCAATTTTATATTGTCTATTATGCCATAAGTCTTAAATGTTATATCTCAGTTGTACAATAAACACACATTTTGTTTTGGCAGATACAATTTCAAATGAAATAATTATGTTGTATGGAATCATTAACAATCCATTTTGATACTATAGTTTTCCGTTGCTTAATTAAATATTGAACTTTGTTTATAGATAACACGACCAATTCAAGATTCTAGCTCGATATCCACGTTTTGAACCAGTATGATCCTATTCATAACATTGTTTTAAACTTTTAATAGGCCACAAGCATGACCAATTTCATTTAGAAAACGTAGTATGAAAAAAGCTTATTATGTTCTGATATATTCCACTTAAACCTCAAGAAGTCTTGCTCCAAACGTCTAAATGTACACTGTCATCAGATTATATATTATGTTTATATTGCCGACCCAAGTTGGCAATGGTTGTATCGGTATCAATATAAATTTGAAACCAAAAAAGTAATACGTTTGTGTGAAGTATTATTGACTTGTTTTTTAAGTATCTTTCGAGAAATAAATCATAAATCTTGTGTTAGTTATTTTAACTTAGGCACGAAAATCGAGATTTAAACTTAGTTCAGTATTCTAGTAATGTGAAGTTTAATGACTGTTTCTATGGAAATTCATCCTGTCTGTGTGCATTGTGAGTAACAAGACGAGCAATAAAAGTTATACGAGTGAATCATAGACGTACCGCGTTTATTTATATTAAATCTTAGTCTTTTAATCAGTGGGATTGTGATGTGAGATTCTGCCTAATCTACTTCCACTTGTACACCACCAGGATGTTGCTAATAAAAAGGTTACTGACCATATTCTGCTGAATAACTAAACGAAATAAAAGATGCTCTAGAAAAATATTTGGCCAAAAGTATATTGCTACATCATTTTCTCAACTTAAACAACTTTCAAACGTATTACCTCTTGTTTCGTAACTTACTGTTCAGTAATGAACCTTGAGTTATCCATAGGAATTTCGGTTACTTTCAGTATGAGGCAGTTGAATATTATGTAGAATTAACTTGTACAATAATAATTTTCACTTTTCAAAAACCTTTGGTTCCGGTTGCATGACTGAGTACTTTTACTGAGAGAATAGCTCGATTTTAATACGAAAAAATATGCGATAAATTAAACCTCTCAGCACTGAGAATTAGTTTAGAATAGTTTCATTAACATTAGATAATTTATTTTTCCTCTTAATCTTTAGGTAGGTTGTGTGGCAGTGGGAAAGCTCCTATCAAGTTAATGACGTCAGGACACCGAATGCTAGTTACCTACAGAACATCAACCAATCAGAATGGACACAAAGGCTTTAAATCACTGTACGAAGGCAAGTGCAATATTTCATTTGCGTGGTATTAGTTGCTGGTTAAATACCTTATCACTATAAACGACATAGCTAATGTTGCAAGATAAAGTTTTATGAATGTAGCTAAATTACTGTAATTAGTCGGCATAGTTCCTTTAAGGGAACTGAACACGTTGACACAAGGAAGATAAGTAATGACAAAAATAGCTATGATAACATCCGTGTCTCCTGGAAAACTTCAGGTAATTTAAAGCAAAGTTGAAAATATCTCTAATTATAATATTACTTAGATTGAGAAAATAATTCATTCTATCAACATGCCTGCACTCTGGAATGCACACCAGTGATTACATTCAGCACCAAATTAATGAATAGTTCAGTTAATTAGCTGACTATTAGCTACAGTAACTGAAAATCATAATTGAACAGATAAGACTTGTATCATGACCATCACTGTTTCATGCAAACTTGATATACTTCAACAGCCAGTCCACAACACCTTCAACAAACTTGATATACCCCAACAGCCAGTCCACAACACCTTCAACAAACTTGATATACCACAACACCTCCAACAAACTTGCTATACCACAACACCTCCAACAAACTTGATACACCCCCAACAGCCAGTCCACAACACCTCCAATCATAGGATTGGAGGGAAGGTGTGTGTGTGTTGGAATACTGTATCAGCCTAACTTACATTTACATGACACTTAACTCGTGGTAGGACTTGGAGACGACAGAAAGGGAAGCTCAAACTTGTTTGTGTAAGTTTCATTAGCATCTTTCCTTCAAGCCCAGTGACTGGAACCTGGTAGTTTGTTTTTTGGTATCATGGTCTAGCATCAAACATATAATCCATGGTACTGCATTTTTACAGTGTTGCACAAAACGATTGTTTGTTGGTGAAAAGCCTTTATATAGCTTTTATTTGCTAAACAGTGGCTCTTGATAGTATTAACTTCATTTTATTCTGTCCCATCATACATCAAAACAACAAATCTTTAAAAAAATAAAACTACCACGTGTTATTCTGTTACTTCTTCAGAATATTGAAATATTTGAAATACTGGACAAACTTATCTTCCTGTAGTACATATGATAATGCTGACACAATGCCATAGCTATTTGATGTATGCAGTCTTACCAGCTAAAGTGATAAATTGTACATTCTTGTTTCTTTGCAGTAGCATGGTGACGGGATTGAGTCATCAGTATGCTCATAATAGTAGTAAATTACTTCTACTTTTGTCATAACCACTTCCATTTCGTTTAGACATTGTCTGGGGTTTTTGTGTCAGACATCTTAAGAGCTCAGCCTTGTTAGCATGTGGTATCAAGAAACTTGTCAATTGCAACCCTTCCGACCACTTGGAAAACATGCTTTTTTTTGTCTTCTCTTCTTAGAAAGTGGTGCATTCAGGCTCATACTTATTCCACACAATACTCTCAGCTTCATCATGGTTTTCTTCAACAATGCACTACATTCCTATACAACTTTATTCATAAATACTTTCTACTAGTTGTGGCACAATGTTTTAATTTTTAGCTAGGAGTTCAAATACTAATTGATTAGCAAAGCTCTTGGTATGAAGTTCTTGTTATGTATCATTGTCATCTGCAAAAGGATTACCAATCTTATAAATGATTGCAACAAACTTCCAGTCTTTTGTTTTTCACAAATCTTGTTTGTGTTCTCGCATGTTGTTCATGTTTCAACTCTTTGTTCTCAATGCATTTGTCTTGTGAATCACACTGCAATGTCAGATAGAGCAACACCATAAGTTACGTGCATTGGATTCACTCTTGCATAGTTTAATGGCCAAAAATCATTTAACTAATTCTGTGAATGAAATGAATCTTTGCACATTTTGGAAATTGCTTCTCTTGTAGGTTGAACAAAAACCAAAAGTTTTAGTTGCAATTTCAACACCATCTACCAGTATTTAAATTGAAACGAGGTCTTTCTGCCTTACATCTACTAATCACTTGCAAAATTGATAGGTGGGATTCAACAGAGTAAACATTGTGTATTTCTTGCATGATTGATGCTCCTCCAATTTATTAAGGAGTGCATCATTAACAAGGAGTTTGTCATTCTTCCAGAAGGTGTTTAGGTACCTGCAAATGCTCAGATGCACCTGTTTCTATCTGGCCATTCATTGAGCATTTTCAACAATTTCATTTCAATATGAAAGATGTCAAAAAATGACATAAATTTACTTTTATTGAATATTTCTTAATACTTCTACTGAATTATTTTTTTTCAATGGCAAACTATCTGACCAAGGACAATCAAGGAAGTCAGTTTTGGATATATACATGCCTTATTAGTTATTTCATCAATTATGTTATTTAGTAGACCTTCATTACTAAATGAGCTTGGTAGAAAAATAAAGGAAGTGAATCAGTTATTTTCTTCTGTCTTTGCATTCTAGCATGGTATACAATGTAATACAGATTTATATAATTTATCTATAATACTGTAATTCGTTCTTACAAAGACACACTTTTCTAACTAATGAATCTTTTGTCTAATTGCAGTTAGAGGCAAGTGGCCGTGAACCACAAGTCCATCACTCTGTAATGCTACTTGGTGTGTTGTTCTTACTGTAATATACGTTTTTTGGCAGAGGGACCATTGCTTTTTCTCTTGAACTATGTTGTTCTGCTGTATGGATTGAACATTTTCAGTATTTTAGTCCTAATGATACAGTAATACTATTGAACACATCTAAGTCTATAGTTGTCTTCTGAACATTATCAGTATTTTCACGCTAGAATTTTGTGAATTTGGACTTATTTGAAGGTGAAGGCAACAACTTGATAAAGTAATTACAGCATTAATTTGTCAGCAATATTGAAATCTAAAGCATTTGGTCATTTTGTAACTGAAAGTTTAAGATAGATTATCTTGTCAATCTCTCCTGGTTTCTTGCTTGTTACTATATACGTATTGTCAAATTAGAAGAAGAACGTTCTATATGCAGCTGTATCTTTATCAGGTAACATTTCTTTCTGATATGCTATTATACATAAGAAGCTGTTAAACAGTTGCAGTTGATACAAGTTGTAATGTGGAGGCTATTCATTAATACCGGCACAATCACAGGTTATTTGGACCAAAACTGTAACTGTGCTCCATTGCATGCCCCAATCAAAGTTTGCATTAAATCACCATGAAAAACATGCCCAGTAAAGTGAAACAATCTAAAGTATAGCTTTAATCTTGCTATTGGTTGATCCTTTGTCTTTTATAAAAGCTAGCAGTATATATCGTCTATATTTGTCCTTGTCATATTTCAGAAACTATTGTATTTCCTGTGCTAAGTTTGCCAAATGGTGAGTGAGTAATGATTAATATGACTGGCAATTTACATATCTGGCATCAAATGACAAAGTGCTTATTTCATTTAATTCTCTTCCATTAAATGACAAGCCACAAATAACTTGTTTTGCACGTATTATTATTATTATTATTAACCTAAATCTTCTGAACTTTATTGAACCTTTTCAGCTTGCATGCTTGACTCATTTTCTTCTGTCTTTTTTATTATTCGTTGTTAATGTAATATTGATACAGTTTTGATTACTTTAAGCATTGCAAGCACATTGTTTTCCTTCATGCAGTATCACTTAGCCCATGAAACACAGCCAACTGTGGATTTTTCACATAAAAAATCAATCAAATGATTCATATTTAGTTAATATGGCATACCCAGAATTTTCAGGTACAACAGATCTTGACGTTAACTTTCTGTGCCAAGGATATTACATTGAGGTTTATTATCAGATCTTTCTCATATAAAGATTGATGGAAAAGACCGACTATCCAGTAGGCTTCCATTGTTCTCTAATTAGCAAATTATTTTATCTATAAACCGTTTTAACCCCAATATCGTCGTATCTCAAAGTTATAATGTTTTGTGTCATCACAGCTGACTTTTAAAGTTTTTACTTACAATATCTGTGACAAATTACACTTAGTTTCGAAAATGCAGTTTTATTTTATTTTATTTTTTTTGCCATTATTGCCTTGTTACTGTCCGTGGTAGTTGGTTGACACAGCTAATGAAAGGTAAAGCGTTTGTGCTATAATGAACGCACTTAATATTTCGACATAGCTATAAATGTAACAAAAAGATCAAATAGCCTGATAGTAAATATGTAACGTATGTAACAAAAGTATTGTTTGTAAACAGCATAGCTGAATTATTTAAAATTTCTGTCTTTCCGACATAACGAATGCAACATCATCAACAAAAAACAAGACAATCTGGTAATCATTGTATTTACTCCTTCAGAAACAATACAGAAATAACATGATTGTATACTACCATCATGCAAAATAGAATATAAAGTAGTGGTAGTACTTGTATACTACCATCGTCTAGTGCAACTGTGCTAGACTGAGTTTGGAATGAATTTTGCTACGCCTACTTTGGAGATTGAAGGGTAGAAAAAGCATGTCAGACATTTATGGCTAACTTGTATTTGTCCAATGTTTCTCTCTCTCTGGCATGGCCTGGTGGTTAAGGCGTTCGTTTCGCAATTTGAGGGTTGCGGGTTCGAATCCCCGTCTCCGAACATGCTCGCCTTTTCAGTCGTGGGAGCATTATAACGACGGTCAATCCCACTATTGTTGGTAAAAGAGTAGCCCAAGAGTTGGTGGTGGGTAGGTTGACTTCCTGCCTTTCTTCTAGTCTTTTCACTACTAAATTATGGACGGCTAGCGCAGATAGCCCTCGTGTAGCTTTGAGCGAAATTCAAATCAAACCAAACCATTATTTATTCACTTATTACAATTATTAACGGCACTATAAGCTTGTCCATAGTTGTTGACTTAAGTAATGCAACGTCATTGTAATCAATGTTTTTGCAGCAATGAAAACTTAAACTTAGTATACGACGTAAGATCCGCAACTAACAACTTGTACATTGTAAAAGATGTAGCTGGTATTATAAATGTTTCCACGTTAACAAACTTAGCTAAAGCAATAAAACGATTGTGTGTGTCTATATAATATTAGAACTTCAATCCTATCACGACTTGGGAAATAAATATCTTTATTCGAGTATATGTAGATTTAAAAAAATCCCAATTCTAGTACAAATACCTGTACCTATCCAGATGATTTATATAAACAGGACGTGCCTAGCCTTTATTTGTGATAACCTTGTTGTTAAGCTTGTTACGTGAAACTCGGGCCAAGAACAATTGTATCTTCTCTCATGGCGTTTATTCTGGTTAAGATGGCTTTGAATGACTTCGCTAAAGTGCTCCTCACGTTGGAGGATCAATTGTTGGAGAGCTCCAGTTTTCTATCAATTGGTATTATCTAATGACAAATGAAACTTGACATTCTTAGTCAAAGTAATATTAATGTTTATTGAGTTCTCCTATTGCTTTGTATTACTCCTAATGCGGAGAAGCCAGGCATACACAAATGTAGGCAGATTTCTCACTGTTGTTTCTCACTCTTACTTTATGTGACAATGAAATAGTGCTTTTATTTCAAAGTGAAACTGTTGTGGTCTCGTCCCTGATGTATTTGATCGAATTTTATTCACTCGTTCTCTGCTAAGAAATTATCATAAATACTTGTTGCTGTAGTCTTATGAGCTAACCTGTTGATTCAGTTTTACCCGAAAATATCACAAACAAAACACTTGTCGACAGTAATCATTGTAACTAACCCAACGAAAAGTAAGTGTACAATGTGAAACATGGTTAACAGAACATATAACTTTAGTAACAAGAGTATGTAAAACAATTTCCCTGTAGTAACAAACAAATATCACAAACAAAACACTTGTCGACAGTAATCATTGTAACTAACCCAACGAAAAGTAAGTGTACAATGTGAAACATCGTTAACAGAACATATAACTTTAGTAACAAGAGTATGTAAAACAATTTTCCTGTAGTAACAAACTTAACCTCATGTAGCAGAAGGGGAAACTTACTGCTACTACCAAACGCACCTCGTACAGCACCTCGTACTTATCCCTAGTATCAAATGTATTAAAAACAAAGTAAACGTAATAGGAAACGTAGCTGACTTTCTGTTACAAACCAATGTAACAAAAGATGAGTATAAACTAATAAGTATACCCAAAGCAACGAAAAAATGCAATTGTACATCATTTAATGAACTATTTCGTATCTTACTTTAAACTATTGCATGATAAGTAACTAGTACAATGTTCAGAAACGAGTACAATGAAAGTGATTTTCGGCATCAC
>NW_013667231.1:77368-79836 GCF_000517525.1 Limulus polyphemus | reverse complement strand
TTTTGTTCATTACCCATTTAAGCCGTCTCCAGCCATTATTACATACATCTGGATACCATAGAATACTGAAAATGGAAATTTTGTTGAAGCGTGTAACATATGTTTAAAATCTTGCACTTGAAGTTTTAACAACTTGAAGTGGGACTTTTAATTATCCAGTTTTTGTTTCAAATCAAATAAGCTTTTGAATGAAAAACAAAATCCATAGACTTAGCCCTCTTCTGGTTCAGCTGCAATTATTCTATATTGCCTTGTAATATAGTTGGAAAACATTTTTTTTCCTCCTTGAAAAGGGGACTTCGAGTAAAGTTATTAATATAAATCGGACAAACTTTAATCTTGTTGATTTCTAGCAATTTGCGGTGGTGATGTAATCATGGAGAAAGGTGTCTTGCAAAGTCCAAACTACCCCGATGATTACCGACCCAACACGGTATGTGAGTGGAAAATAAGCGTTCCTGAAACCTATCAAGTTGCCCTTGAGTTCCAATCCTTAGAGGTAAGTTATTGCAAAATTCACTTTTAATATATACAGGATGGTATAAAATAAAGTAATTGCACAACAAGTCATAAACGTGATATATTAGTTTGTTTGTAAATAATGCTTAGGTTGGATTTTTATGGAGTGCTAAACCTTTGGTTCTTTGGCGTCGATAATTCAAGCGTAACAATATACTGCTCACCAGAGTATCGGCCACCATAAGAGAGAATAACACTGAAATATATCCACATTTATATGTGAAAAACAAAAT
Organism: Limulus polyphemus; assembly: GCF_000517525.1. Lineage (NCBI taxonomy): Eukaryota > Metazoa > Arthropoda > Merostomata > Xiphosura > Limulidae > Limulus > Limulus polyphemus. The sequence continues at coordinate 79,084 of NW_013667231.1, read as the reverse complement.
GGCATTAATAACATAACGTATACTAAAAATATTGTTAAATGATATTTAAACAGCATTGTTCTAGTTCTTTTCTTTATTCTGTCTAGGTTGAAAACCATGACAACTGTGTCTACGACTATGTAGAAATACACGATGGCCATGATGCTGCTAGTCCTCTACTGGGAAGATTCTGTGGTTACAAGATTCCAGGCGAAGTTCGTTCTACGAAAAATCAGATGTTGATTAAGTTTGTGTCTGATGGATCTGTGGAAAAATCGGGGTTTTCCGTAAATTTTATAAAAGGTTTGTTTTATGCACTGTTACAAACATATTCTTGAAACAAGGTAAGTTAATTGCTGCTAAATGCCTGAATACACGATTTTCGTATGTTCTCGTAACACTCGGTTTCTTTAGTATCACACTCCCAACACGATTAGAAATGTAGTGTTTAATTACAGGAATCACTTACTTTACTATACCATAGCTTCATATCCCCATATTATATCAATTACATATACACTAAATGGTAATGTTCTTAGTTCCTGTATTCATCACAGCAAATTAAAGATATGTTATCACAAGAAATGTTGCCTTGTTCCTAGAACTGTTTCTACCTTGTCCTTAGTTGTACCTCTCCCTCTCTCTTGGATTTCCATGGCGTTATTGGTGTATCCATGGGTCTATGGTACGTTTTTCAAAGCTGAACTCTGAGTCCATGTTCTTTGTTCCAACAGTAGTGAAGACATCTTTGTTGTTGCCCTGTCTATCTATAAAATCTACCTGGTCCAGTTTGTATATTTTAAGTTTGTACCTTCGAATTTAAACAGTAAATTCAGTTATTTCTGCTTTCCAGGCATGCTTTCAAGTCTGTTATTTATAGCGTTATATCAATTTATTTTATGGCTTTGTGTGATTTATGTTTTAGTGTTCTCTGTTAAAACTTAAGTAAATACTTGTTTTTATGACATGCATAAGGTCCAGCCTTTTTTCAGTTCCTCATTTACATCTTTCAATTCGTTCCTACCAACTAAATCTTCAAATACTCGATTACTGTCTACTGCTAGTAGCTAGCTGTACGAATATTTACATCCGGGAGCTCTTTTAAAAGTTGTATTTCCTAGGTAGGTCGACAAAATTATCACCTTTTTACTGAATTCTAAATTTGTTAGTAAATGTGCCTTTGAGACAATCACTATGGTATGGCAAACGTTAAAAAAAGAAGAATCGTGTGCAAATCAGTGTGAGAACAACTTTCGTTTTGAAATTAAGATAAAAAAACAACTGGTAACGACTTAGGAGTTACTGAGTTACTCCGTGATATATTGGTCCAAGTTGGATTTTGTCTGATAGATGGGATATCCCCAACGCATTTGGGTGCTATTGCCACAGCCATTATCTGTTATGACAATAAGTTGACAACCAGAACCGATAACGGTATTGCGATATTTAATTCATTATTGTTTTATAGTGCTGATTCAATCGCCTATTTACAATTTATGTAATCAATAGTTTGAAAGCTACTTGTATATGACACACACACACACACACACACACACACACACACACACACACACACACACACACACACACACACACACACACACACACACACACACACACACACACACACACACACACACCACCACCACCCTACCTACCTACTACTACGTACTACTACTTACTACTACTATACTACTACTACGTACTCGTACGTACGTACGTACGTAGTAACGTAAC
>NW_013667231.1:68443-76368 GCF_000517525.1 Limulus polyphemus | reverse complement strand
TTAAACTTAACGTTAATTAAGTTAACTAATTAGTTAAGTAAGTAACGTACTACGTTATTATATACCACACACACACACACACACACACACACACACACACACACACACACACACACACACACACACACACACACACACACACACACACACACACCCCTTACATTATGCCTATTATATGCATGTTAATCAAGTACAGTCCTGCAAGTCTGTACAAAGTCATTTTTCCAAATCCATTATACATAGTTAATTTGTTGGGTTTTTTTTTTTTTATCCTGAGATATTAATATATCATGCGAGTTGTTTTTATAACTATGTTGGGGAAATCATTGTTACAGTTTTTTGTATACATTAAACAGAATTTGATGAGTGTTCCGGGAAGAACCATGGGTGCGAGCACATTTGTGTGAACACAATGGGAGGATTCAGATGTGAATGCAAGATTGGATACGAACTTCATTCTGACGGGAAGATGTGTGAAGGTACAAATATATTTGTTTAGTATCTAACAAATCTATAATTTATTAGCCAAAATACGAATTGATTTTGAGTTTGAGTTTTTTCCGTTTTCTTGGCTTAATTAAATAATTCAAGATTTCTGGAAACTCGTAATGTAATTGAATTTGATAATGTATCAATAGACATAAAGTGCGATGTCCGAATGGTGTGTTTATATAGACGAAAAGCGTTTTATTTCTGTTTTCTACCACCTGAATCACCTGCCTCGTGTCATGGAATCAAACACTCACGGTTAAAAATACTAGTTTTAAGATTGAGAAGTATATCAGATACAAAATAATCATTGCTCGATATATGTACTTAAATTTCTTTTAAAGATCGTATTTATGACTATTCTAGTAAATAATAATAATAGTCGGTAAATAAATATGTAGTCATCCATGCGCAAATATATTAACAAAAGGGCATTAATCTTTTAATTGGTATGTATTAATGTTATTCGTATAATACATGTAGATGCTTGTGGTGGTACTATCGAGGTAGCCAATGGAACCATTATCAGCCCATCCTTTCCAGATCTCTACCCCCAGAACAAGAAATGCGTCTGGGAAATTATTGCTCTTCCTCAGTTCCGAATTACTCTGAATTTCACTCATTTTGATTTAGAGGGAAACAATGTAAGTTTAAAAGTATTATTTTTACTTTTTATCTTCTTCCGATTACCTGGCCTATCTAGCGTGCCTGCTCTGAGTAATATGATTTTTTCCCAGTGTACATGTTCCTACTTGTGCAACCTCTCTGACATAATTGACGATGGGACAAACTCACTGGTCTAATTAATTTTCTTTGGTGTATTACCTCAAATGGTTGATATGATTAACATGTCATCTTTAATGCATCTGCAACAACGTTTATTTTTTCTTAAGTTAGGGAGCTATTGTGAAGTTAGATACTTTAACAAGCACGGTTTTTCTGATGCACCTGCTCAAAGTGATTATATTTCTGTATTATACCTGCTTTGCCTATTGCAATTCCTGCAGAAAAAAAATACTATGTCTGGTACCATCTTTCTGAGGTACCTACTTTGACAGACACAAGCAGCTTTTTCTAAAACATTTTACAGACTGCTGTAACTGGCGTTATCTTCTATAACTTGTGTGTCTAATATATTACGTAATCTATCTACCTTAGCTGTGCTGAACGTTTATTTAATTGGTGCGATTTTCTCTTACTGCCTTTTAAAGTAGGTGTTCTGATTAGCATAATTTAAATGTATTTGTTCTGACTAACAAATCTTCATTGATATACCTGCATACTCTGACTGTTGCAATTATACAAAAATACTTGCCTGACGTATAGCTTCTATAATGCACATTTTATGAATGGTAGATACCGTTAGTGCCTCACTTAACTGCTTTGTGCTTCTCGTAATATATTTTTACATGGATTATTGTAACGTGTTTCGATTAGTGAAGTTTAGTTAGCGTGGTTTCACTATTTTATATACTCTGGTTTGTTTTATGTACCTGTTATGAGTGGTGTAGATTATCTAACGCTGGGGTTCTGTAAATTTAGTTTTTCACGATCTCCCCCCGTTTTTTGCCAGTTTGCATAATTTGTGCCTACTTCCATCTTTATTTATTACACCAGATACTAAAATATAAAAAACATCGGCGAACTTCACTGTTAATTAGATACAAATAGGTTTCTATTTATTATTAAAGTGGATTATTAATAATAATTTATTTATTGACAATCCTCCTGGAAACTTTCTGTAACTCCCAGGAGGTCGCGACCAAAAATTTTGTAAACGCTGGTCTATTGAATCAGTTTTCAGTGCCTTTTTCTAATCACTCAGTTTCGTATGGTTTTGCTTTTATTTTAGCGAGACTGCGAATACGACAACATCAATATCCATAGTAAGATGAGTGGAAATGATGTTAGGAAACATGGGGTCTTTTGTGGCTCACGATTACCGCCAGTAATCACATCGGAAGGAAATAATCTTCGAATTGAGTTCAATTCTGATAATTCAGTCCAGAAGAGTGGATTTGCTGCCGTGTTTTTCACAGGTACCTTGGTTATGTTTTTCTTCAACTTCTTTGATATTAGCCTGTTTTACTTCCTAGTTAAATAAGCAAAGGTAATATTATTCCAGTGCCGTTTCTTTAAGAAATGACAATTACAATCGGAATAACGATTTTTTCTCAGTTGGTGTCGACTGCCGTTATTTCTTATATTTCTTGGAAGTTCGATATGGAGCATGAAAAGGTACAATTAACTTGCAGAAAATTTAACATTCCATACACTGTGAGGCCGGGCTCTGGCAAATGTAAGAACCCATGTTTCTTTAAGAATTTTAAAACAATAACTGAAAAACGTTTACATGTCTTATTATTCACTGATAAAATTAGTAAAACTTGCTTACTTTGTGTAGCTTTGTTTCTATGTTTAGGTCTTTCAAACTATCACCTTTTTCATAACATTAAGAAATATCACTGTTTATAAACCTTAGATTAAAAAAATAATAGTTTTACTTCAAGAGAAAGTGGTCTGAATTAGAGCAAAATTATTATTTTCAGGTTTTCTAGGCTTAGTCTTGTTTCGGAAACTTATTCATAAGTTAACAACTGTTCTAATATATATCTTTATTTAAAAAAAAAAACTATTATCTATAACCTGTTTGAATTACTACTAATTATTTAGTATTTCCAGCATACCTTCAATGTCACGTTCTGAAGAAATACCTTTTGACTAAGTAGGTTTGATTTGTTGACATTAGCAAAGGTGACGTAAAAACTATGTTCGTAACGATAGGCTGGAGTCTAACTACTATTTTCTTCATGAGGTTTAAATGATGTTGAGAAATTTGAGTTTACAGTTTTCTACATGGGAAATTACAAATAACAATTTAGCCAAGGAAGCAACATAAATAAATGTAAAACTACTTTAAAAAAAAACGACAAGGTTAGAAGTGTTTTCATAATAAACACATGATTTTGAAATGTCATAGATACAAGACTTTTATCACTTGTAAAATGTATGTGTAACTTTACTATATATATATACGGTAGTTACTTTTTTAATAATATTACAACGATCAGTTAACGTCATTCTCTTATTCACATACCAGACCTTGATGAATGTGCCACAGATAATGGAGGTTGTGAACACATCTGTAAGAATACGATAGGAAGCTATATGTGTGCTTGTCAGAACGGTTTCGTCCTTCATGAAAATAAACATTACTGTAAAGAAGGTAAGAGCATTATTGTTATTTCACAAAAAACAACAACAAACAAACAAACTAGTTTGTGTTTTTAATTAGTGGGAACATTGCATGGCTAGATAAAATAAGAATTGGGCATTAATTCCATGTTTCTATGTTTTTAACGTTAGGAAGCTGCACACATCACGTCACTGCTCCAGTCGGAGAAATCACTAGCCCTAACTATCCAGATTATTACCCAAACAGGAAAGAATGTGCTTGGCTATTCACCGCTACACCAGGACACAGGGTCAAATTGGTACCAATCTTGCTATTTATATGTGTTTATCTATCTTGTTTATCTGTATTTCTAAATGTGTGTGTGTGTGTAGTGGACTGAATCCTGTTTGAGTTAATTCAAGATTTTAATTTCAGAACTATGAGCATTAATACATTATGTTGAATAATGAAAAGTAACTTAAAATAAAATTATCTTAGTTCAACATTCCTGCTTTCGCTATCTACTATCTTGCTACAGACTGAATTGTGTTTTAGTGGGTGGGTATCTTTAATATATACGTTTGTGTGTGTGTGTGTGCTAAAAATCAGTGTATAAACAAGCGCCGGTAGTAAATAAATCCTCTGTTTAACGCTAGTAATAAATACATACAAAAACAGTCGCGGGTTCGAATCCCCATCACACCAAGCATGCTTGCCCTTTCAGCCGTGGGGGCGTTATAATGTTACGGTCAATCCCACTAGTCGTTAGTAAAAGAGTAGCCCAAGAGTTGGCGGTGGGTGGTGATGACTAGCTGCCTTCCCTCTAGTCTTACACTGCTAAATTAGGGACGGCTAGCGCAGATAGCCCTCGTGTAGCTTTGCGCGAAGTTCAAAAACAAACAAACAAACTTCAGAATTAGGGATGACTAGCACAGGTAACCGTCGATTAACTTTTCGCGAAATTAAAAATGTCAGCATCGAACTAAACGTGTGTGTGTGTCTACGCTGTGACTTTTTACTTTTTTTTTTACAGCACACAACTGTTACTCTAATTTGTTATAAAGTAAATCAAGTGTTAGTTTCTACTGCACTTCTTCAATCGGTAATTGACACTTTTTCTTCACTTCACCTATCCGGTGTATAGGTTTTTCTCATAGTGACTACAGAGCACGTTCACACCAACAGTATGTTTGATACTTTTCACTATGATAAAGGTCCAGCTTATATCTCTTTGGTTAACTTTTGTTCGGGGTTACTGATGAAGAGTGGAATTCTCCGAAACTAGTATAACCCAATAACATACGTTCATGGACCTCCCTTGAACTTGACTCCGAAATTAAACAATTTTCGGAATCCTGAGTGTATTTATTAAAAATTGATAACTAGTCTATTGTGTTTTAAATTTGCAGCTTAGATTCTTAAACTATAAGTATTTGCTAGTTTGTCTCTATTAAACTTTCGACTTAAACAACATGGAGAACATCAGTAATGTAATATTTGTTAACTTGATTATTTATTGTTAAGCTCAAAGCTACACAATGAGCTATCTGTGCTGTGCCTACGGGTATGGGAACCATCTTTTAACGTTATAAGACTTCATGCTTATCCCTAAACCATTGGGAGGGGGTCGTATTTGTTAAAAGTAATCAGCACCTTAGTGGGAATCGTTGTTTCAGAAAACTTGATGACTTTTGTACCCTTTTACGAGATGAACACCGATAACTTTGCCTTTAGTGCATCAATACAACCCAAAGTCCAGGTCTGTGTTCTGTAGTTTAATCCGTCGCACGTTATGTTTATACACAGTAGTTCTGTCCAGAAATAGAACCAAGGTGAGAAGTCATAGCATTCAACATAGTAAAAAATTGGATTCAGAGGAGGTCGATTCCTATGATTACCTGATGTTTTACCTTTAAAAACCACATATTTGGAATAATCCCCCCCTCCATTTTTTTGTTGCTCTTAAGGTTTTCAATGATTTTGAGTTGGAGCCCCACCAGGAATGTACGTACGATCACGTCGATCTTTACGATGGAGAAACTACGGATTCCTCGATCTTGGGCCGTTTCTGTGGCAGCAAAGTGCCACACTCCATCTTAGCTTCTTCCAATCGAATGTACATGACTTTCACATCTGATACTTATGTACAGAGGAAAGGTTTTAAAGGCACACACTACACAGGTATGTGCTTAAAATAACTACATTTAAACGTATTTGTTTTTTTAATCGTTACGGAGTTATTAGTTATATATATAAATATAAATTTCACATGATTATTATCAATAAAATAAGATCCTGCTTAATTCCAGCCAGTATTTTGATATAGATCAAATTTCACATGACGATTATCAATAATACAAGATCCAGCTTAATTCCAGCCAGTATTTTGATATATATCAAATTTCACATGACGATTATCAATAATATAAGATCCTGCTTAATTCCAGCGTGTATTTTGAATAAAAAAATAGTAAAAAATTAAAATCATTTCAATTTTGCAACGTTCTCTAGAAAGCGATCTATAAGGACAGTTTTGTGAAAATTTACTCCGCATGTATTGTAAAAACGTTGTAAAAATAAAATTTGCAGAGCCACTTCAAAGTAGGCTTTTAATGTTGTAGCTACATGTGTTATTTATTTGGAGACACCAAAATGTATGTTGTAAAATTATTGTATCTCTTTACATGTGTTATGTACCTTTTGTCTGTGCTAATATTTTGAAATTCAAAGCGTTCAACTCTTTATTTGTGTTTTTACATCCTTTGTTGAAATCATGAAGTTTTATATTAACAGGATGAATACATCAATATGATACTTCTTTTCAACCGGTTTCCACTAGAGGGCTAGATATACTGCAAGAATTAAAAATGAAAATATATCTTAAGAAAATTGAGACATTTCACTTCGTAGTGCATGAAAAATACAGAATAACACTAGTATGTCGAGAAGTAGAATTAGGATGACATTGCAACTAAATAACTCCTTGTAACTACGGTAATAGGTAGTAAGGTAAACATTTATAATGAACGTAGCTAGATTAGCAATTTTGTGTGTTCAGTTTAGTCAAAACAACACCTACCTAAAGTCTTCATTTGAAAGTTTTTGCGACTCTTCAATGATTACTTTTGATTACTCATATCCAAATTTCGCAATCACACTATCACGTGTCGCCAAATTCGACAATATGGAAAGTAGAAGGTGCAAATAACAACAAATAATTGGAATTATTCAGGATTTTAAAAATATTGACATTCTGTTCAACCACAAAATAGTAACCTACCACACATGAAAGTTATTTTAGTCACCTTTTTTTTTATAGTTTGTGGTGGTCGTTTGACGGCGTCATATTCTGTACAACACTTGTATTCTCATTCGAAATACGGTGATCAGAACTATGACAATAAAGAAGAGTGTGATTGGATCATAGAAGCTGAGGACGGAGTAAGCGTGCGACTGAGATTCATGACTTTCCACGTGGAGCATGAACAAGACTGTGGCTATGACTACGTGGAAATCTACGACGGGTATGATGACTCTGCGCCTCAACTAGGTCGGTTTTGTGGAAATAAAGTAAGTTAAGATTTACTTCTTTAAACATTTTTGCTTACAGAAAATTTTACCTTGAAGATTTTATATTTATTAATACTATTCCAAAAACTATGGATGAAAATTTTCACGAGCTTTTATATCTAATTAGCAAGGAACTGGAAGTGAACAAAGGTTGCATATCGGGCCTAGTATTAATTAACTAGACAGGAATTAAGGCCGCGCTTTTACCCTGGGAAATTCCCTAGAATTTGACATATTAGGCACCTGCTTATATATTCACATCGATGCGAAAATGTGCTCCGTACTTTATGGGCGTGTTATAAGTTTGACGGTGAAATCCCGTTTTGGGGTCGAAGACGGTGAGTACAGTTGACGATCGGGCTTCCCTTTAGGCCATCAGCTCAAAATTAGGGACGGGTACGAACATGAAGCTTTTGTGTGATTTGTGCAAAAGTTCTAAACAAATTTTTGTAGATGTTTTTATAGTATATCTCTGTATGAGCACATTTTTTGAATTACAAATTATTGTGCAGTACACACACACACACACACACACACACACACACACACACACACACACACACACACACACACACACACACACACACACTACGTCGTACTACGTACCTACATCGTCCGTCGTACGACGTACACGACAACAACCAACCGAACGTCGTACGTCGTGTTCGTTAGTTAGTTAACGTTACGTCGT
>NW_013667231.1:66799-68194 GCF_000517525.1 Limulus polyphemus | reverse complement strand
AGTTTAGTATATATTATATACTCTAGTAGAGACACTATTTAGTTATTAACTAATATAGTGACGACACACACACACACACACACACACACACACACACACACACACACACACACACACACACACACACACACACACACACACACACAAAATTCATGCATTTTTCTGGGGTTTGTAATACATGAACCGAGCTTGAATCAAAAGTGAGAAAAGCGGGAGTATATGTAAAAATATCGTTATGCTGGGCAAGTGACGATGCTGAGGGTAATTGAAAGATAACTTGTGTTTGGAAGTCAAGAAAACTTGATGGGTTGCAGGCCGATAAAGCAAGACGGAAAACCACTCTATTGTGTTTCGTTAACAAATCTTATGTTATCTCGAAGAAATAGGAGAAGGTGTATATATTTAATTTTTTTTAAAAAGGTAGATAATTGTTGTAAAATAATCTCAAGATTTTGACTTCGTTTAATTACTCGCTAGATACCGAGAGAGATTTTGTCCACAAGCAACATTCTACTGTTGAAATTCCGGTCGGACGATACCATTAACACTAAAGGATTTTCTGCAGCATACCTAGCCGACAAGGAGGAGCCAGTTGAAAAGAACGAGTTATTGGTCTGAAATTTATTTATTCTGCTATTTTAAAATGATTCATATCCTGGTAGTGTTTCTATTGATTATTTGTGTTTAGTTTACAGTCTCCTACCACTTTATGCATAGGTGTCAGAACAGGGGGATCAGGAACTCCATCTCCAATAGAGTGGCCAGCGCTTATTTCAGCCCCTTTCATAAATTTCGATAGGTTTACAATTTCTCTAACTTAAACTGAGTTTTGATCTAAAAACGATGACTTACTATAAACAGATAAAGGTTATAAAGTAAATTAGGTAGTTGGAAATAAAGAGTAGAAAAGACAATATAAAGAGATAAAGGTGGAAAATAAAAGAGCATACAAGTTAATATTGAAAGGAATTATTTTCATATCAACTCCTATTGTATTTTTCCTCTAACTTGTATAATATTCTCGCCACCACTGCACCAAAATAGGCTCAAATTGCCATTTTAACTTTTCGGGAGAGCATGCCCTTGAGCTTCACCAGTTTCAAACCGCCTAGGCCAGGCGAATATCTGACAAGATCTATTCACTTTCAACTTTGGTCCATCCCAGACGCTTTATGGCCTTAGCGCACAACATGTATGATCTAAATGGTGGCCCGGAATGACCAGATGTTTAGGGCGCTTTAATTGCAATTCCCGTCCTACCAAACATGCTCGCCCTTTCAGCCGTTGGGGGCGTTATAATGTTTCAGTAAATCCCACTATTTGTTGGTAAAAGAGTAGCCCAAGAGTTGGCGGTGGATGGTGATAACTAGTTGCCTTCCCTCTAGTCTTTCACTG
>NW_013667231.1:64251-66789 GCF_000517525.1 Limulus polyphemus | reverse complement strand
TTATTATGTTAAAATAACATTTTGGAGAAGTCGTTCAGAAAAGTGGATCACATTTAATGAAGAAAGGTTCAATGCCATTACGATTTCTTATTATTGATTCAAAGCTTCCAAAAGGTAAAATGAAAATGTTGGCCTTATTTTGAAGTTACCTTCTGTGGTTTATTAATAGTGACTGAAGCTTTTAATAGTACTTTAGCTCTTTTTTCTTAATAAGTTAGTTCCTTTTGAAAAAAAGTTACCAAAGTTTCATTCTATTCATTATAGTTTTGTTTACATCCAAATGATGTTCAGTGTTTCTTATAAATACAAACCACATTTATGTTTGTTACCTATTAATATCATGATCACCGAAACCTGAAAATGATACTCATATGATATTCACAGGGCTTAGTAGTTACAAAGAATATCTATTTTTCTGTCTCTTTCTTGACATAAGTTACAATGCTCCTAGTACTAGTAACAGGGGCCCGGAATGGCCCGGTGGTTAAGGCACTCGACTCACAATCTGAGGGTCGCGGGTTCGAATCCCTGTCACACCAAACATACTCGCCTTTTCAGCTGTGGGGGCATTATTATGTGACATTCAATCCCACTATTTGTTGGTAAAAGAGTAGCCCAAGAGTTGGCAGTGGGTGGTGATAACTAGCTGCCTTCCCTCTAGTCTACACTGCTAAATTAGGGACGGCTAGCGAAGATAGTCCTCGTTTAGCTTTGCGCGAAATTCAGAACAAACAAACAAATCTAAATGGTATAAGGTTATGAAATGTTTGAAAGTGAAGATATCATAAGTGAGAAATTTGGAAAGTGAGAAGCAGTTGTCAGTTGGAGTAACGATGTTATTCTGTAATTTAATGCATCACCTCAAGAATATAAAGTTTCAGCAATTCAAAACAATACTAACTCTTACTAGGTTTCTCGAAGACGTTCAGCTGGCAGAATGTTCAATGTTCTTGTGGACCTGATACGGGATCAATGTAGACTCGACCATTTTTTTAGCTGCAAATATTTTTTGTATTAAATTTATATGATAGTATATTTAATCTTATAAGTTACAACAGATGGTGTTTTAATTTTGAATGCTTTAGAGTTTCTACTTGTAAAGTTAGAGTTATAATAATTATATCTTGATGAATTTTACTCTATTTACTTTAAACATATTGATATAAAAAAAGTATTTCAATGTGACCTTGAAGGTGTATTACTAATTCAATTTTGAAATAATTGCGCTGTTTGTATCCTTGGCAGAGCAGTGAATAATCAAACTTCAACATTACATTTTGTGCTTCCTGGTTTACAATGAAACTTGTGTAGAAATAAAACAATTAGTAGATATTGTTGAACATAATGATACTGTTGACGCGAACAAGTAAACTGTTTTGAAGATCCAGAACATTTGCATACTGTGAGGTACCATTATAGTGCTGATTCAGTGTTGGAACGAACGTGATAACTTGTTTCAACAATGGGAACTTGCTGGATAATGTAGAACATGATTAAAGTGCTGATTCAATGTTCACGTTGACATGGAGTGTTGAGTTGAAGTTCAGCGATATGTATAACGACTGATTACAACATTGTTCAATGTGACTATTGACTGCAAAGATCAACAAGTTTGAGATACTTATTGGAATACAACGCTCTTCTGGAATAAACGTGAAATTACAATTGTTCTATAATCGTTTCAACACAGATACAGCTTTATTCTGTGAGGTAGTTAATTCTGCATTACCTTCCACGTGCAATATCTATCATAAATCGTGTATTACTTGGATGAAAAACGATTAAATATAGTTTTTCATAAATGTGTGAGCAATTTGTTCTTGAATTTCAACAACATAAGCCCGATAAATTATAAAACATTTAGGACCAAACTTTACAAACAAGTACATTCAACGATTTTATGTAATCATTCTAATCACATTTTCAAGAAAAGACAAACATAATAGTAGTTTTATATCCTAAAATATCTCGAGTGTCGTCATATAAATCCCAATTTTATAAAGTTTTCAGTTCTCGATCTCATTAAACAGTATGTCATTTGGGTTCTAAAATATCAAACTAAACGTAAACCACATTGTTTTTGCCCAAAAGAAATTATGTTTTATGAAATTTACCAAAGATTTTAACAGAACAAATTAAGGACAAAATATGCATAAGTTGAATTAATTAAGAGATAAGAAAAAAACAAACAAACTTAATTTCAATGTTGTAATACAAGGTCAAATTATATTAAAGTTACTTCATGTAATGCTGTTTCATTGATTGTGTTTAAATATACATTTAATAAAGTAGACTATGATACATGGAACTTTTCTGTATAGTTCAGTAGGCTTTTGACTTCAAAAAGAAGTGTTAATTAAAGTAGAATCGCCAGGTAATATTACATTAATTTTTCTGTGGTAAAACTATTCAGATTTCACGAAAAAGAAACTTAACGCTAATATTAAACTTTATTTCTTTCTAATTCTTATAGAGTTAAATCTATTAAAGAATGTATTTAACGGAACGTAAATGATTTTCTTATAAATACTCAATTTA
>NW_013667231.1:58485-64162 GCF_000517525.1 Limulus polyphemus | reverse complement strand
TTACTTGCTTAAAATATTGATCTTAATACTAGCATGAAATTAGTCGGTTTTTACATTTAAAAATACATATGAAATATATAAAGTAATTTTCATTATTGGTTAACTTTTTCACCCATTATCATTTGTTGTATTAGTTTTGGGTCGTAAGCTTATCAACAATGGTTTATTAATGTTGCAATGAATGCAACGTGTTGTATAGTAACACTTTTTTTAAGTTCTGTTCCTGTGCTAGTTTGAAGGTAGGTTGCATTTTTCGTATTTCTCGTTCTGTTCTTAGGCATGAAGCTGCACAATGAGCTATCTGTAATCTGCCCATTGCGGATATCTAAACTCGATTTTTAGCGTCATAACCTCCCCCCCCCCAATAATAATTATCAAATATATGATTGGGCAAAAGGGAGCTTTATATTGTAATCTTAGTGAATGCTATTTCTTAAAAGTTGCCCCCCCCCCAGTGGCACAGCGGAATGTCTGCGGATTTACAACGCTATGAACCGGGTTTTGATACCCGTGGTGGGCAGTGCACAGATAGCCCATTGTGTAGCTTTGTACTTAAACAACAAAGAAACAAAACCTTTTGAGGAAAATTAAAATCTTCACAAATGAAAACTGCTTAATAATTCCGGAATATCGGATATTGTTAAGATCGTTTAGTGTTTGATGGCAGTACTTTTAAAATAATGTTTGTTTTTTAGGAAATTAAATTGCAAAAGTTTAATAGGTGGTGCATATATAGGTGCTGGCAAAATTAGAAGTTCAATATCTTTGAACAGTGACCATAAGGGTACGTGTCTTAAGTGAATAAGCATCAACGAATAATAGTTACAACATGGATTCTGCGTATCCCTCCAGTGTGTCAGCGGTAAGTTTACAGCGCTAGAATTCGGGGTTTGATTTGCGGAGTGCAGATAATTCATAATGTAGCTTTGTATTAAGAAAACAACACAACAACAATGGTGGTCCTGCAGCAAGCTCGAAGGCTTATAATATTCGATCCTCGCGGTGAACACAGCATCAACATCCGAATGTGCAAGTTTACGCTAAAACAAAAATACTCCAAGAAATTAGAACTGGCAAATTATTATACAAGTAAGTATAAAGATGTGTTTTAAAACAAACTTATTTTCATACATGCTTTGAAACAATGTTAACATTCTAAAGCATACAATTTAACGCTTTTGACAGTCCTATATTAGGCTCGTGACCTTTCTTATTGTTTTGATAAAAACATTTAATGTATTAGAAAAATAATTTTTCATACAAATCATTTGCACGTCTCATAAACGTGTGTGTGTGTGTTTTTGATAAAGTAAGAAATTGCTAAATTTGGTTAAATGAACGTCATAAGTGTAATTCCCTATAGACTTCATAATTGTATACCATATGGACCAAATTGTAATGATTAGTTTTTGGTAGTTGCTCGTATTAAATTTCAGTTGCAAACAGCGTTAAAACGTAACAGAAGGACAAGGAAGATCCAACTGGATAGAAGAATGAAAGGGAAAAAAATGTATGTTCAGTATAACACAAGTGATGAGTAAGTTCTTTCATAATTTTTTTTCAGATATTTTTATATCGAGATGAACAGCTTCAATAACTAATAACATACTTTTTAAGTATGCCTTTAATATGATGTGTAAAGCAATAACTATCACCAGTTATTCTGATAGATGGCGCTGTAAAACCAAATCGGAAATAGATACTAGTCATCTATTTAAGTCACTAGTTAAGGAGGTAAATAATTAAAGCTGCCCAGTTAGAAATGTGTTGATTGATGTAAATATAAGTGTGATTTTTAATGTCTTATCATATTCAAAATTATTATTGTGAAGAAAATGTTGCTAATGTATTAGCTCGTTAATAAGATTTAGAAAAATAAATCATGCAATGTGCAACAATTAAACTATTACTGAGCGCATGGTAATTACTTCAGAACGGCTAAGAGTTTTTTAATCTATATCGAAGTGTTTTGTGTTTAGAATTCCTTGATAAGGTAGCTTTCCCATGGATCTAATCCATATATCAACATATATTGCCTCCCCTTAACATATTAAAATAGCACGGATAGTTATGCATGATCAAGGGTAATCATGAAAGTTTACCGTGGTGGGCAAAGCACAGATAGCCCATTGTGTAGCTTTGTGCTTTACTTCAAACAAACAAACATAAGTTTATTATTGACGTACGTAATGAGGCCTATTCTGTTGTACGTTTTATTTTTTGTTAGATCAGACTTATCTTAAAAAGTGTTACGATACGATTCTGTAAGATAATTCAGAGGTTCTATTAAAAAACAAAGTAATAGAAGCTTTACAGAATTATTAATGTGCTGGGTATGACGTGTTGGAATGTCCATCTAAAAGCCCAAGTGTCGAACCTCCGATAGGCCGCTGAACATACTCCACGCTTTCAGCTAATGGGCGCGTTATAGAAATTTGTTGTATACTCTTCCCAATAGCGATCAATTTTATGTAGCATCACACTACCTACAAACGCCACAAAAAGTAAAATGTAGTTCTGATACATTCTGTTCCATCATGACTTTATATCGGCTGTGGTTGTCACGTAAATTGGCGATTTGCGTTTACTAAATTTTTTTGTAAACTGAGAATGGCTATGCCTTGAACCATGGTATCCATAATCTTAGCCAATGTCGTATAAGGCGTTGTTCAGGTTGAAAATACCATCCCAGAATGTTTAAGATGGAAGGTGTCAAGTTTGTAAGATGGGGACAAAATTTAGATACGAGACTATAATGCGACATAATACAGATAGCTTAACATCACAATTTTGTTTGTTATAGATACACATGAAAAATACTATTTTCTACATACGGGAAACGAGATAGAAAATGAGTCATTTACAATAATTTGGTCCACAGGGAAAATTTTAAAATTGTCCTGTGTGAGAGATTTTTTTTTTTTATTCTCGAAGATGAAAGCTTCAAGTTCCTTTGAAACCTTTCCTTTCTTATCTTTGTTCTGATATGTCATAACGCTGATTTCATAAGTTGGGATTACGACTGAAACTAAATATTGTGATGGCCTACATCAAGGCCCGGCATGGACAGGTGATTAGGGCTCTCGACTCGCAGTCTGCGGGTTCGAATCCCCGTCACACCAAATATGCTCGCCCCTTCAGCCGTGGTGGTATTATAATGTGACGGTGAATCCCACTATTCGTTGGTAAAAGTGTAGTCCAAGAGTTGGCGGTGGGCGGTGATGACTAGCTGCCTTTTCTCCAATCTTACACTGCTAAATTAGGGACGGCTAGCGCAGATAGCCTACGTGTAGCTTTGCG
Organism: Limulus polyphemus; assembly: GCF_000517525.1. Lineage (NCBI taxonomy): Eukaryota > Metazoa > Arthropoda > Merostomata > Xiphosura > Limulidae > Limulus > Limulus polyphemus. The sequence continues at coordinate 60,862 of NW_013667231.1, read as the reverse complement.
CGAAATTCAAAACAAACAAACAAACAAGCCCACATCAAATAATAATACAAGATTTATTTGACGATTGTTATCTAGCTAGTAAGTACAACATACCCGAAATTTCTTCTCAATTGCCTAAAAATCTACAATAACTATTATTATTGATTACTCTTAAGTATGAGTATAAGACAAATTAGAAAAAGCCTCTATGACCAATCTGCCTTAGGTCATCAGTTGGGTATCATCGCTGTTGGTGGTGTTTTCGGTCCATAACCCAGGAGCAAATGACGTGGTTAGGCCTACTTAGGGAAATTATTCATCACTGAAGTAGAATTGTTACATACAAAGCTTCGTGTATCGTACCTATAACATTTGGCCAATGTAGCTATTACTATTTAAGAAATTTGTTATGTTAAATCTGTCTAAGACTATAAATTAAAATGCATATTAAATCAATTATTGTAAGTAACATAAATACATAAACTTGCATAGCAAAGAATATGAGGGGAATTGGAGATAACAGATAGTGTAGTTATTAATATTTAAGAAATCTACCTAATATTGAATTAATTTAATTTTGTAAATTACTAGAAAATACATTAATATAAACTTACTTCTTAATTAGTATGTGGATAATTTTTGCCAGATGTCCATAACCTGTGTATATATGACCTCTCGTGCATTTGGTCAAGTTTTACTTGTTTTAACACACTAGTATATCAAGGTGACCTTGCGAAAGTGAGTCTGCCAGTTTTGAAAAGGAGTATTATGAACAGCACAAACCAAAGGTGACCAGTTGCTAAAATAGAAAAGACAATTTGAGAAACGTTAGCATAGAATTTGAGGAAAATCGGAGAGGATAGATATGGCTTTAACTTGCTATGATGTTGTAAAGACTGCTTGACTTGGTAGTTAGTTGTGAGACTATGTTAATTGTTTTCAAGTAGTTGATTGTGGGTAAGTAATTGTAAATATTACTCAGCTTGGAAGTTTGTTATGAGACCAGACTGTTTTGGTTTAATTTGCTGTCGGCGACTGGTTGTAAAGACTGCTTGACTTGTTTTCAAGTAGTTGATTGTGGGTAGCTGGTTGTAAATTGCCATGTAGAATGGTAATGATAAGTTTATTATTTATAAAATACATCCCCGAATTGTTTTAAGTTGTTAATCGAAGATGTTATTAAATAAACTATCACTAACATTGCCCGTAGACCTACTAGCTGAATTTCATTTTGTCCTAATTACTATAATGAAACAACACGTTTAACTTCTCCAAAATGTGATTTAATATTAAACCCATCTGATGATGGCCATAAACGTTAACTTGTACAAAGTTACCTGGCATTACATGCGTTCGCCATTCTATTATCCATACCAGAATAATCTTAGCTCAAAGAAGTGTCGAATTGTAAAAAAAAAAAAGTAAATTTAACTTATCACGCCAAAGTATTTGTATTGTGCTAGTTTCATCCAATTACCTTTATTTTACTAGTGTTTGCTCTTCTCTCAGCATCTGTAACTGCTTAAGTTACTTTTCCACTCCAATCTTTTAAGTTATAAAAAAACATATAAATTTTGTTTTAATTTTTTTTAAAGATAACAATGTAAGTGTTTCAAATTAACGAGTAAAAGACTTGCGTGTACAAACTCAACACAAATCGACCTCAGTTAAACAAAATAATGAGGCAATTTTCCATCAGCAAATGCTATGTACGAAAAAAAACGAAACATATTTATTCAAATTGGATAACATATCCTGTGGTCATTCGATACAGTATCGAACTGTTGCAACCTGGGGATAACATAAACTGGATAACGTATCCTGTACTTCTTCAATGAAGTATGGCGCTCTTGCAACCTGTGAAGCTAGGAAATAGTTTTTCTTAAAAGCTATAGAAGTGGCGCCATCTAAGGGAAAAGACTTCGATTCAAGATTGTATTTTTTTTTTTCACTAAGAGATAGCACTAACAGTCTTTAGTCTGGTTTGGTTAGGTTAAAAGTGTAATATATATTAGGACACAGGCATAACTAAACCCATTTTCCTATGATACATTCGATTTAAGCAGTGTGTTTGGTTGGTTTTAACTTCCTTTGTTGTTACAAGAGCTATCAATTCTGCGTAAGTGACTTAACTTGCATCTTTCATGAAATAAAATAGACTTGAAGAAACGTAGAATAGTAACTTTATTGCGTATTATGCTGTACAAGCCATACCGATAAACTAGTAATGACGATAGTCACAATTTCCATCTTCAGAACTTATTGTATATTTACTTTTCTTTTAGATGTTTAGCCCCTCTTTAAGAATTTTAGCTCTGGTATGGGAGAATTCTTTTGTAAACGAGTGTTTCCAGAGTTTTGGGCTGGATTTCTACATTGTTTTCTATATATATATACT
>NW_013667231.1:41508-57503 GCF_000517525.1 Limulus polyphemus | reverse complement strand
AACCAAAAAAATCAACTTCGAAAAGCGATCTACTCCAAGTTTTGAAGCAAGAGTGGGCAAACATCCCACAATCTAAAATTGATGAGATTATTCTCACGATGCCCCAAAAGATTAACGAACTACACGAAGCGAAATAAATATGACTGAAAAGGTGGTGTCTATTAACTTGTGACCACGCTGTGTATTTACATTTTCAGCATAAGAAACTAATTTATGTCAAACAGTAATATGTTAATTTTCAGCTTTCTCGAAATCTATGGATTCAAATTTTCAGAATTCAGATTGTGATGGGGGAGATACCTAATATTTTAGTAATGTAGTGGGAGTAGTAATTAATTTCATAAGTATTTATAGCAACAAAAAAACGTAAAGTTAAGCTATAAGAATTTTTATGTTGCATTACAGCCTCGCACCCAAATTTTGTCCCTCTTTTACAACTTATCGCGTTTTTGTTTAATCGTTTTGGTATGTTGCTATGAGGCTTGCTAACACAGACAGACTGTGTTGCTATGAGGATTGCTAAAACAGATACACTGTGTTGTGTGAGGCTTATTAGCACAAAAGAGGGTAATAGTGAAAGTGATGAATAAATGAAAATAGCTTTATTTTCTTTTTGTTTTATATAATTCAATCTCATTACTTTAAAGCTCCGTCATTCTTTTTGAGACAAAACGGCATTTCAATCGAGATTATTGCACACACTCCAATTGCCTGACCAAAGTTTCCAGTTTTTGTACATTTAATTACCACCTAGGTATTTGTTTTTGTAATAAAATGTATAAACTTAACAAAAATCTTTCAACTTCACATAAACTAATTTTTACGTGTTATTTGTTGAATTTTATATCTAGTTTAAGAAGTCTTATTGAGTTTACAGCATGATTAACCCCTGGACAGGTACAGAGTATTATTGCCAAGGTCATTATGTTCAGAGCACATGTGTATCAATAATTTTTAAGATGTAATTTTCTGGATTAAGTTCTCGCTAAAGTAAGATTACTATTTAAATATATGTGGCCACAAAAACTGTACTAGTTATATGTAAGATTTAATCTTCTAATGTCAGTATAAAAAATATGTTTCTAGCAAGTTTTGTATCAGAAATGTATCCTGATATATCAGTTTGATTCACATTCAAGACATTTTCAGCGGAAGTCTATATTCATTTTTGATATCATTATTTTGTTTCCAACATGTTTTACTTGATAGCTTATTTAAACACTATGTTTAAGATTTTATTCAAGAAAAAATTAAATCATGAGAAACTGGTGTAGAACACGTGTGTCCTTTAACTTCTTTGTCGAGGAGAGTCCAAAGTCTTTATATGGTGTTTCTAAAAATGGACAACACTGTGGATCCTAAAAGCAAACAAACAAGATAACAATTAGAAAAAACGTATATAAAAGTTGTCTCTTGAGTAAGATACCACAGACTTCTATTACTGAAATTTCTATATTTTTAACGACTGATCTACAAAAGCAAGTATCATATTAGTGCTACTACTGGTATTTTTCGTCAGTAAATAGTTAAGTTTCTGCAGAGACATCTATTACCAACAGATACTGCAAATCATAGGAAGTTTTGCATTATCACTTACGTAACATTATTCCAATAATTACGTGTACAAGATGGTCAATGTTCATTTGTTTAGTAACTTGTATACAATGAAATTTTAAAACTACGGGTAAGGAGGTTTGTTATTACTTTTTATAGCAAATTACAGACAAAGGGTTTCTGTGGTCCTTATGACACGATGAATGTTTATTTCGGGGAGAACGGGTTTTATTGACAAAAGTTATACTTATGATTCGAAAATGTTCCCATCATTTATTGTTACGTTATTCAGAAGACAGATGTCTCTGTTGTATTTCTTATTTCTGTAGTTTTTATCGCTGGATGAATTTTGTATTTTTTAACTTTAAGTTTACTATTAAGACAAGTATCTACACAAGAACAAAAAATTTAGATGACGACGATTTAACGTTACCAGTTTTGGTCACAAAAATTAATAAAACAAAATTGCAACGCAACTGCTAAAAGTAGTTGTATATACTAAACTAATCCTTCCAAAGGCCATGCAGAAACATGTTCTGCCACTAATACAGCATATTTTTTCTACTTTATTACTTGAAATAATAATTTCATGATCGCCAAAGTTTGCACTGGTGTGAGGCTTCCTATTCTTGTATTTTACGTTTTCTATTCGTCATTTCTCTTCAGATTTATTGATAATAGTTTAAATTCAACTTTTTACGTGCGAAAATTACAAAATAGGTGTTTCATAAATAAAAAAAAACAAACAACTGAAAACTACCTTTTTAAATTACTCAAAAGTTGTCTAGTCTACATCTGATGTTCTTTCTTCTTCCAACATATTTTCCACTCTGTTTCGTTCACATCTTTGTGAAATTGCCAAGCCATATGAGGCAAAGAATTATAGTTATTTATCTCTGTTGGCAATAGATGTCTCTGATTTCGGTTAATTGAACCACTTACGCCCCAGTCTACTAAAGAGAAATCTTCTTTGAACATGCACTTACGATTTGCTATCAATCATCATGTCAAAAGCCCTGTTGATTTCTTCTAATGGCAAGGTGTGTGTTATAAAGTCTGATATTGGGAGCTTTCCCTCCAAGTAGCGATCCACCATTCGTGGGATTTCCGCTACACCTCTGTATCCTGGAATATTGGAAATACAATACTTTTATATTAAACTCCTTTTCTTTAACACTGAGGATATCCGTGTACGTATGTTTATAGAGATAAATGAAACTAACATGCATTTCAAAAATTGTAGATACGAACGTGTAACTTTTACCTCCAAAAATGCTTCCCATCAAGGTTCTGCCCATCAACAACTTATAAGCTGGAAACGATAACTGTGCGTCAGCAGACGTCGCTCCAACAATCATTGTAACCCCCAAACAGGGTGACTCGCCTCTAGAGCTGCTCTCTGTAACAAATAATTGAAAATAATAAATTAGCAATTAAACATTGTCTACTGAAACAGGTTTTGAACTATTTTTGGCAGCATTACATAAACGTATTTTATTCTATTTGATAATCTAATAATACTTTCTCGTATGCTGTATTGAAATTGAAGTTTATAAGGCCCACGTTCAAAGAACGCTAGGATTTGATTTAAAGCTGCAAACACGTGATCAGAATTTCACATCGTTCACACGCTTAAAAATGACTTCGACTTGATATTAATATTTTAAAAATCAAATTATTATTTTCTGTTTTCTTTACAAACGTTTTTATCAAACGACAACTCGTGGGATCTAAGCGTATCCTAATAGTTATCGTTCCGGGCTACTGAAATGCAGGACTGAATGTGGTCCTACTGTTCGGTCAGATGAGATGGCGGTGGGTGCTGTTGAATAGTCGAGCTCCTCTAGAGTGTTATCTATCAGTCCAACATTAGGGACATCTAGCGCGGATATCGCTTTAATTACTTGGCGCGAATATCCGAAAACAAAGACAAGTCAGGATTTCTACCCGCTAATTCAAAATTTACTATAATGCCCTATTTTACTTTAAACTCGATGAATAAGATCCATACGATCATTCACACTAAAACTTTGAATTTACTTCAAAGGATGTAACTGGTTGGCGTTTTAAATAAGATAATTGAAATTTACCATGGTATCTACATTTCCAATGCATTCGAACGTGAAGTCAAGACCGCCGTCAGTCATCTCTTTTAAAACCTCCTCAATGGGTCGATCAAAATCTGCTGGGTTCAAACAGTCTGTACATCCAAACTGTTTAGCTGTAAAAATACGCCATTCTTTAAGTCTTTACTTTTAAGGAAAAATTCGCTTTTCACAAATTACATCAGTCTTTATCAACTTGATTTGTGTTTGTTTTAACACAGTGTTCAAGTTTGGATATGGTTATTATAATTAATAATATATGGTGTAAAAATAAATAAATAAAATTGTGTTAAATTAAATTTACTCTTAATTCGGGTGTGTTGTAATATGGGTAAAATTGATGAAAAATTGCCTTTTACCAACATCATCCAGTTTATATCATAAAAGTTGTCAAGCAATTTGCCACTATAAGTAGCATCACAACCACTACTTTGTCAGTCATATCCAAGCCAGCCTGAAGAGCTCTGAATTGAACGAAAAGCTTCGTCAGTAGTGAATATGACAAATAAGGAGTGGTTGAAATACCATTATTATACACTTTTCTAATTCTTGAAAATCCGTGAGGGTCTAAATTAGGAACGTAGTGTTAATATTATAATAGGCTTAACATAATGTCTTATGACAAATACAATTAATTATATCATGCTTCTTCAGCTTCTAAACGTCGTTCACACCATAAATAATAAATGTCTTTTATTTTTTTATTTAATAATTGATATTTTTTTTAAAAAACACAAGCAAAATATAATTACAAAGCGTCCGGCGTTTCAACAATTACCGGTCATAATTTTCAAAAATTACAGTTATGCAAATGAACCAACAAATACCGCGATCAAAATATTTTACCAAGTTAATATATGTGCGAAAGAGACTGTTAGCCTGTGTTAAAATTAATTAATTAAAAGTTAATGGTTTTTAGCTTCAAGAAGTCTTAATCTGGTAAAGGTGGTGGAGGCGTCGATAATATTAAATCTTGTTCCAATCAATACTATGATCGGTCAAATAATAATAGCTAACAATCTATGTATTGACCTTTACCAAAAAGTCAAGGACAATTTTTTTAAAGGTTGACACAGATTAAAAGCACTAAAATTTATTGAATCATTAATGCAGGTCGCCAGCCTCTTTCGTAGATAAACACACATTTATGAACTTGACAAACACATTTTGAATGCACTACCTGTTTGTAAGTGATAACAAATGGTCATTGAAAAGGTCGAAACTTTGAGAATCATCTATATCTAGTTTATTTTTCATTAGTTATGAAAAATTTGTTCAAGTCCCTACTGTAACTTATTTCTAGTGTATTCACCTCATGGCCAAACTATATAGGTCTGTTTAATGTTGTATTTCATCTCGTGGCACTGTTAAAATACTTACCTTTTTTTTAGCATTCATTGTTTTGTATTTCAATTCTGTTTCAGATATTTTTGTAAAAGTAAACGCCAATATAATCTACTACTAAAAACGCTGGCTCTAATATTTTTGTTATGTTTTAGAATGTAGTTATCACATACCTATATCAAACTTGTCAGGGTTAATGTCGATACCAATGATCCGGCTGGCACCACTATCTTTGCACCCAACAACAGTAGCCAACCCTACACAACCCAGACCCCAAACGGCTGTGGTCGACTCGGCTTTCACTTTGGCAGCATTGACTGCAGCACCGTAGCCAGAAGTAAAGCCGCAACCAAATAAGCAAATTTCTTTCATACAAGCAGTTGGATTTACCTAGAATTTATAATTTTAAACATTCAGATAAGTCTTAACAAAATAAAAAAGAGAATAAAAATAATTAAATGGATTAAAAAGTGTTCTTTAAAGACTGGAAACAAAACTGCCTTATAGAAAGTACCGAGATTTCATACACCTAGCTATTAACAGGTCGATTCCACAAAGTTTACATGTGAATCACATTGTACAGTAATGCGTAGTTTTTTTCACAGACAGCTATTTTGAGTCAAGAGACTAGTAGGAAAGGAACACCCAGATTTTCAAGGAGGTATTGTTACTGAATGAAGTATTGATATGCAACTGTCCTAAGACTATTCAGCCCATCTACTCATATCCAAATTAATTGTGCTGGTGGGTAATGTGGCGAAGAAACGTAATTCAATTGGATTTGTTAATGTGCAATATTGATTCATCCACAGAAAATTAATCACTCTTGAGTCTATACACAGATTAAAACAGGTTGTGACACCTAAACACAGTTTAATCAATGCTCATGGCACATCCACCTCTAGAGTTCACGGGTGGAAGTCATATCATAAGCTTCTCATCATAATCATATCATGGGGTGCTGTTTTAGCGATCAAAATCAAGAATCGTAACATGGACAACTATATCGGGTAGTAATGGATCCCCATGTACATTATTCGATTTGGATGAATGGTTTTGGGTTTTTCTAGAACTCAGAAAAAGTTTTGGATATGACTGGGTCTTCCCATCAGCGAAAGATAGCATAGAAAATATTGTGGTATGGGCATATATTAAATTGGTTTAGATTTGCTTTACTGGCAAAAGATAAATGACTCATAAATACTTCATCTTATTGGAATATTCCAGAAAACAATGCACTGTTTGCATTATTAAAATCATATGAGAAAGAAATATTTCTCTTCCAACATAATAATACATCTTAAACTGCTCTCCAAGTCCAGCAGTAACTTGAAACAATTAACGACCAGAATCTGCCTTGAGCAACCCAAGGTCCTGAAATGAATTCATCCAAAGCCTTTGCAACAAGAAAAAAATAAAGAGCGAGACCATATGAGAAAAAGTGTATCATAAGAGGCCAAAGTTCTTTATTGCAAGGACAATGTACATCTATGTTTATGATGAAATTTTATGGTTGATTGTAATTGTAATTGTAAGTGCATTTAAACTTTATTGTGTATTATACTAGAAAAGTATAAAAGTTTTGATTACGGATTCACTTAATAGAAGCATTGTATATTGTGAACAAGATTCTTAAATTACAGGCAAACCTAGCCTAAGCCTAACATTAGTGTTATATAATGTAATAATGACTAGAAAGTGTTGTATTCTAGAGCAATTACCTGGGTACCTCTTATGTGTACGCGTTTAGTTGTCCAAAAAGAAGATTAAAAAGAAACTATTGTGGCTTCGAAAAATTCAAAGAAACTAACGGATTTTACACCAACGAATAATAAGTGTGGTTGGTGAAAAACATTTTGAAGAACGGTTCATCATTCACTTCAAACAGAAAATTGAAGAATTAGTGTTCGAAAATCAAGGTAAGTTAACTGATGGTGCTTATCCAACTTTATTTTCTAGGTTTTATATCTTAGTATTAATTTATCAGTTGCCAGAACAGATCCAGATAAAAAAGCTGCTGCCGTACATGCTAGGAATGAGGAGAAGTTTCAAAGTGATTTGAGATTTACAATTTAAAGTCGTTCTATTTCAAACTCTAATGCCATTAATGCAATGATGGTATATAGTTATCATGTATACCACCACATTACGTCAACTGCTGTCTGGTTGTTTTCTAACAGAGTCCAGAACTACGTCTTTTCTTCCTAGCGACTGTGGTCAGCAACAAGCTCACCTCATGCAAGAAGAGTCACTTTTCACAGAGGTTTAATATCTTACTCTCGACATCATAACCTACATTTTCATGTGAGTATTGGACTCACGGATTTATATTCAGAAAACTGAATGATCAAAATCATTCCACATTACAAATAAAACATTACATTATCCCAATTTTAAGTTCGTCATGCTCAGATATACATCTTACGAATTTCACTTTTTACAGATGATTTCATGCTACATATTAGCATTGTAATACTACCTGATTGAAATACCATCAACTATGCAAACCACGTTTTCATATAGCAGGAGCCTATACTTTCATCTCATACAGCAAAATTCACTAGCTGTGGGATCTTTCAACATAAAACTAATTCTTCTTCGATTAATACCTATCAGGCTAATAATCATAGTTAACTTCATACACAGTCTCAAATCCTTGATCAAACTCTGGTATTATCAATCATAGGCTGCCCTCTAGTTATGTTCTCCGTATTTTGATTCACTTTGTGTTAAACAACACACTTGAATGACTTGGGTTAAAGTTTCATATACGTGTCTCACACTTGACACACATGTAATATTACATGTAATATCAGATCAATAACCATAGTTAACTTCATACACAGTCTCAAATCCCTGATCCAACTCTGGTATTATCAATCATAGGCTGCCCTCTAGTTATGTTCTCCGTATTTTGATTCACTTTGTGTTAAACAACACACTTGAATGACTTGGGTTAAAGTTTCATATACGTGTTTCACACTTGGCACACATGTAATATTAAAAATGCATATTTTCATACATCAAAACATTCATTTTATACATACAGCCACACATGCTAGTAACTTCTTATAGATCACCCCATGAACTGCACCATAGTAACCAACGGGAGCTATTTCTGTAAATTATCTTCGACAGTTACAATCTAGTAACATGCTACAATCTGTGAGTGGTGAGGCTCAACATATTTTTGTGGATCGCAAAAACACTTCTTTGTAGAATCCATCTCGACTACCATTCATCTAAAATTCTATAGATCAGCATTAAAGTCTTTTGTCATTGCTTTTCAAGTCAATACACTTGTAGAAAACACAACCCCCTTGCTTAACTTGGAATAATTACAACCATAGTAGAGCCTTCACTCTTTGTAAACCCCAAAGTTTGTTCAAATGAAATGCCACTACTCTGGAAGGGCAGTGATCTTCATTTGTAAAATCACTCAGGCTTTTATTGGAGTAGTGGTGGTTCTTGCAAACCTGCTAGGGAGTCTCTACTGTAACATCGAGAATGGTTGTTAGTCATGCTACCAATGACTGAAAGCTTTTAGAAATCTTTGTAAGATATTATGTATTGCATTACACTGCATGATTGCCACTCAGATAATAGTTAGAATAGTTGTTTTGTCGGGACAACAAAAACCGATGGGTGTTGCAACTGCAGTGTACAAAAGAAACTCTCAGTAGGTACACAAGAAGTTGTACAACTCTAATAAGCGGTCTTTCAACTACCTAATGGAGTTTATCCTAGCTGGTGGCTACCTCATCCTCAAACTTTTTGGGTTTGAGCTTTGATGTCTGGGCCAGCCAGATACTAGAGTTTCCTCCGTAACTTATGATGGCAGCATATCAACATGCTGTACATACATACATGAATTGCATGAATGCTAGATCTCATATAATGGTGGACCAACTTGTCTAAGTGCGCAGGAGATACCAGAAATATAGTCGCTTTGACTGTGAAAACCCACAACAGGTTTGCAAGAAGTGCCATTAATCTGATAAAGGTTGTGATTTTTGCTCGTAAAATGACATGGGCAGACAGAAAACAAAGTACAAAAACCCTTTCAGTCGTTGGTTTCTCAACCAAACGACTATCCTAGCTGGCTCGCTACCTCAACCAAGCAATCTTGGTCAACTGCTGCAGCCATGAAACTGCCAATCACCATCAATCACTTGGTCAAAACAAGCACAGGCCTTAGAGATTTACTTATCGCAGACAGTGTCTTGTCTGGAAATACACAGGGCACAGCTGAACTCTTCATCTTCTTTTCTCTTATCACACCTTTATTATGGGCTTGCATGGTTCGGATGCATAACTTTCGCTGGTAGACCTCAAGTTCACCTGGGACTGGACAATCTGATTTTACAGGAAGTCATCAGATATTCGATTTTGGAAGGAGTGTCACTGAACATCTCATCAGCAAGTTCTGCTGGATTCCTGCTCACCCTTAACGAAGAGCAGAGCTGAGTCAGCTTGCCTCTCCTATCAGAGAAGGCTTCTTTTTGCATATGGCATGTTGCCCTACCTGCTGGTGAAACAACTGCCATTGTCATTAGTGGTGGAGCTAGTCCGCCATCAGTGTAGCTGGTCTCACTCCCAAGAGAGTAAGTGTACAGGTGTTGGGCTCTGGATTGGATATACCCAGGGATTCTACACAGATTGCCCCATTGGATCTCAGACTTCCTGGCTCACCTGTTCCTTACCCCATTACATTCCCTTGCACAGAATTCACTTCCAAGGTATATCCTCACGGCAAAAAGTTTGAAAGTCCTTTTAGTTGCTCCTCGTAGACCCCCATTCCTTAGTCTCCTGACCTTTTGTCTGAAGGGCGGTGGCCTCTAGGAACTTTTGCAGCAACAGCAAAAGTCCTATAACCAGGAGAAGAATTCCCCGAGATATAACCATCATGCCCAATTATTGAGTTGCTTTAGTTCGCAGCTTGTCTTCATCAAGTCATACACCCATGTGCAAGTAAAGAATGCCATCTCTACTCGTGCTTAGACTAGTGTAATCACTAGGTTACAGCTTGCCTGTGACTTTTCTTCACTCCTTCTGAGGGTACTTTACACCCGTAACAATGAGATTCTTATCACAGTACCAACAGTCATTCTTTCTTTTCTACTATGTAATATCTCACAAACAACATACAGAGCAGACAAGTTAGGCCCACTAATAACAAGGTGATCTTGGATCTCTGGCTTTGAGTTTTATTTTCGCAAAATGTGTAACAGGTATGTCACGAAGTAAACAAACAAGACACAAATATCAAATGTTTCAAGATGCTCGCAATGTACAATACAATAAACAATGCATTACACTACAGTGAACAATACGGTACTTCACCATCTCATGAAACAAACTCTGTATGCTCATGGCAAACCATTTAATTTCGTAATTATAATTTCAAAATAAGTTTTCGTTTTGTGTTCGCCTCAAGGTTTTCAAAATATAGGATAATATTTTTTTGTATTTCTCATTGAACGTCAATTGTTTCATTTATATTTTCATTAAGCAAGAATGTGTATTATGTTACATGCAGATATTGTGTGGTTGACATATTATAATATGTTCTCTCTCGTATTCACTCATAAGTTCTTAGAATATTTAGGAAACATATTCACGCCCTCCAATGGCACAGCGGCTTGTCTGCAGACTTACAACACTAGAAACCGGTTTTCGATACCCATGGTGAGCAGAGCACAGATATCCCATTGTGTAACTTTGTGCTTAACTACAAACAAACAAAAAAACGTATACAAAGAAAGTTAAGAGAAAAATTAATAATTATTTTCAATACCAAATTGTTATTTTGTACACTTATTTCATGAATTTGAAATATTAAATTTTATCGCGTACTTCAAAGACTATATAGTAGTAAATATCGCTTCGGATTTATATGATATTCCAAACTACAAATCCCCATTTTGACTCTACTAAATGTAATTCTAGGTAACAGCATGGTGGCTTCATAGGGGGTTTGTAGTTTGAGTAAATAATGTCTACAATATCTCCAGCCGTGTTTCCTTACTTTTAGAACGATTCCTATTTGCATATTTTTAAATTCCCAATTTTTTATTTAGTCAAAACTATGTCCCCAAATGGCACAACAGTAAGTTTGAGAACTTGTGATAAAAACGTTATTTAAAGGCATTATTCAGATTGGTGTATACTATAAAAACGGGGTAAACAGGTGATAGTTGTCTTAGAATTGACAGGTTCCCTGCCTTTCTGAATATTACTCTTCATCATTGGAAATATTCGTGACGAAGTTTTGACACCTTGACGTTAGGCGTATGCTATACGTCTATAAAATTTAATTGCAAATTTAAAATATCTTGTGAAAATCGTGGAGAGTTGAACTATAAAATGAGTAAATTTTTCTTGGGCGCATTACTCATTACAAAGCTACAAAATGGACTATCTGTGCTCTGCCCACCACGGGTACCGAAACCCGGATTCTAGCGTTATAAGTCCGCAGACGTACCGCTGTGCCACTGGGGGGGGGGGGGCTATTGCAAAGGAAAGATATGAAACAACTGACACTTTGAAACAAAACATTGTTGAAAGTTCCGCTATTGTCACCACTAATATGCTAAGGAGGATGTCACATCGCACATGAAGACGTATCGTCCTATGTCATGAAACTGATGGCCAATAGACAGACACTTTGGATTATTAATCGAACCTTATATTAGTATGTGCCAATATGAGATATATCAATATGTAATAAATTCTTTCTTTCACGTACGCTATCGTTTTTTGGGGGGAGGGAGGTGCCCAGACTTTTTACCCAACCTGAATTCGAATCCCACTAATTTGCAGTTTTAACTTTTCTGAGTACTTTCATTTTTGAATATAGATGTTGTTAAGGAAACAAAACGTAGACACTAGTGATCGCAATATGAGATATACACATTTTACAATTAGTGAACTCACCTTGACCACAGCGATATCAGGCAATACAGTATATTCAGAGAAGGTACTAGTCCCCATGAAGTGGTGAATTACCTTTCCTTTACAAGTAAATCGGCTAGTTCCATCAGGCATCAACCCACGTGCTTGAGTGTCTCTAGAACACAGAAAAATATAATCAATCCATTTAGGAAATATAAAATTGAACATTTTCATCACCACATTTTTGAGAAAGGGCTTTGTTTTAAAAGTTCTTCATAACTACGTTAAGCACTACCTGAAGCTAGAATCATTGGAGTTTGTTTACTTAAACCAATCAAAATAAAGTTGAATTTAAAATTGCTACATTTATTTTTAATGTGATAATACTATACTGACTTGCCCCACCCCCACCGGCTCAGTGGTAAGTCTGAAGGCTTATAACTCTAAAAATAGTGTTTCGATAACAGTAGTGGATACAGAACAGATAGCCCTTTGTGTAGTTGTGCTTCACCACAAACAAAAAAAACCTACTAACCTATGTAGATAGCTTTTTATTCTTCTTCGTGTTTGACCTCCTAAATATTTTTTAGTTTCATAGTATTCCAACTTCTTCAAAAATTAGGTTAAGTTACTTTTTACTGTTGTTGTATTAAGGTATTACATCCTAAAAATAATTGAATTTGCCTTTTCATTGTTCGAGCATTTCAACACTAAAACTAAATAAGAATTCACTGCAAATTTGACTTAAGAAAAATCTCATTGGTCGTATACTTTCTAGACGGCAATGGACTTGTTCTTTACAGTATTCTATTTGCTAGTAGTCAGTATTTCAGGTAAAGTAAAGATTAATGCAAGTGTAAGCTATCTTACCTGAGTCGAGAACAAATATTGTTGTCATGACGTAAACACAACGTACACTCCCCACATTCTGGCAGACACAAGAGAATAACATGATCACCTAAAAGATAAGCGCATCAAATATTATACTTTCAGAAATATATATGTAAACGCTTCGAGGGAGAACTTGAACGACTTTTTTGATACTAAAATTCGTTTAATGTTATATTATAATCATATATTCGAAAAAAATCAGATATAAAAATTTAACATTTAAGAAATTCAAACTCAACATATAAGTACAATATACTCAATATAAAAAAGCATAGAATAATAGCATAAAAATTATGTTATAAGTTCTCATATAAAAAGAAAAGAAGATCCACAAGATTGGGGCTCGTAAATAAATATAGTTATTAAACAATATATAAATTAATATTTCCTTCATTAAATTCTGTGTAATATAAACCTAGTTTAACATGTTATAGTATTTTGATATATATATTTTTGTTATATTTTTAATCTACGTATAAACTTTATGTATAAATTCTTACTTTATATATAAATACTCCCCCCCCCCCCGGTTTCTCTATATGAGTTATCCATTTCTTTAATAGTGACTTAATATTTATATTTATATAGCTAAACAGTAATCTTATTTCATTTAGAATACTATTATAAAATTTTGGTACTTGATATTGACAGCTTCTTCTACATGTTACCTTATTTACTTTAGGAAGCTTTAAATTTCTGTATTCTTTAGCTCTTATTGGATATCTTGGTTTTACTTTATTCAGCTTTAAACATCTTTACTGAATTTATAATTTTGAAATATATGTATATATAATTTATGCAGAGGTAGTATATTTCCATTTTGAAAATTCAATTTAGTATTATCGTACTATGATAATGATAATATTCATCTGATAATGTTTTTTGTAATTGTATTAAAACTCTAAAATTTCATAGACAGATACCTCTCCAGCAGGTGGTACCATATTGTAAAATTGAATCAGACCAAGTACAGTAAATATTTTTCATTTCTCGCTCAGATAAATAATTTTTAAATAGTAAAATCTTACTGCTGATATTTTTATTTTTCTGTTAATTTAATGTGTTATTTCCAAATTAATCTATAATAATGTATGACTCCAAGATACTAAATACTTTCCGATTTATATAGGATTAATATTTATATTATTTTTGATAGATAAATAATTACAAATAAAATTCTCATAATTTATCGGTTCACTTGGAATTATTTGATATGATTTTTTGTCGAAAATCTCATATATACTGCTTTCTTCACATTTAAACACAATAGATTATTATTAAATCACCTCCTTGTGCATTTTAAATCACTATTTTTGTGATAACCTCATTATAATTATGAGACTTTCCATTAATAGATCAGACTGAGTTCTGCGAAACTTATTTCTCCATTAAACTTAATTTCATACAAAACATTTAAATATAATAAAAAGAGTAATGGACTCAAACTGATCATTGTGATACTCAGCATTTAAGTTCATTTCATCCCTCATAACATTATTTATTTTAGCTGCTTGTTTTCTACGTAAACTCCATTATTCCAATTTTCTAAAGTTTTTTTTGAATAAAATTACTTGTGAAATCGTGTCAAAAGTTTAGATATATCTGTTATTTTATCATCATTATTCAATTGATATAATCTATTGATCACTGTAATTAATGCATCTTCCGTGTTCATATTTTTACTATATCCAACTTGAAGATTTGAGAAAAAAATTATCGTATCTTAAAATCAAATCATTCTGTCTTTAAGTCTTTTCAAGAATATCTTAAATCACTTTTAAACACCCCTTTAAATGTTGGTATAATAACAGCACACTCCTTTTTTCATTTACATATTAACTAAATACGTTATTACCAGCGTCAGTTTTCAATATTATTTTAAATAATTTCTGCTGTAATTTTTATCTTTTCCTGCAGCTTTTTATTTTTTAGTGTTTATAACTTGTTTAAATTTCGTATTCATAAGTTGGTATTAGATATATTGAATTTACATGCATGATGGTTTTATACCATATTTCATCTAATTGATTAGCATTAAAATATTTACAATTTTTACCTGTAAGTTCATTTGCTATATTATTTCTATAACTTATTCAGTAACTCAATGCCCCCCAGTAGCACAGAGGTATGTCTGCGGACTTACAACGCGAGAATCCGGGTTTCGATATCCGTGATGAGCAGAGATAGCCCATTGTGTAGCTTTGTGCTTAATTACAAACAATAACTTAATATACTTATTATTTGCTGTAATACTTTCAAATTTTCATCATATCGTGAAAATTTCCCTTTTATCTTATCTATTATGTCTCACTGTTATTAATATTAATTTTACTATGAATTATATTCTGCATATAATAATTTATTTTGGTTTGTTTTATAAGCCTACATATATACTTTCTATCATTTTTAAATTCAACCAATTCATTATAGGTTGGTAATCTATTTTGTATATTTCTGTACATTTTATTTCTTTGTTGAATAAACTGTAAAAGTCCATTTGCCATCCATGACCCTATTTTTTTAACAACCTGGACATTTAATGGACTCTAAATCAACACCCCTGGATGCCAAGATACCTCTTCTAAGTTTTGCATCAGTATCCGGTCATGTGACCTCTTTGTTCAATACTGTATATATATATCTGTGTCAGTGTAAATTACTTGTACCTGATGATGACAAGACCTTGTCGAAACGTTGTACATTTGCTGTTATGTTAAACGTATATTAAAGTTTTTCTTCATTACCCATTCAAGCCGTCTCCAACCATTATTAGTCTCAAAGTGGGTTCCTCGTCATCGAACTTGGACATTTATAATTCTTTTTTTTTTTACTAACTTTTTACAATCTACTTTATTTACTGTTATACAAGAATGATCTATACAGAATGTCTGTCTGCTTGTCATGCTCAGCATGGCCTGAATGGTTAATTGTAGAAAAGAAACTATATATCAAAATGCTATCTTCAAGAGCACATTACAGGAAAATTATTCATTTTTTGCAATTCCTAAAATTTTATATCGATATCAACATCGGTCCGTCAGTCTTCGTATGTGCTGAACGGTCAATCTAACAAAAAAAAAAACGTATTAAGAACAAAAATGTTTTTTTTTTGTCGACTGAGTTAAAGAAATATTTCGAAGATCGGAGCATGAACAGAAGAAAACGCATAAAGAGAGGAAAGTGTTTGAGTATATATTTGTTGTTGTT
>NW_013667231.1:36743-41309 GCF_000517525.1 Limulus polyphemus | reverse complement strand
GTAACTAAGAAGTAAAAACGACATAAAGTAAGTAGGTAAAGTGTTTGAGTATATATTTGTTGTTGTTCGGTTTATAAATATTTCTTTTATATCGGTATTATGTACATGAATGATTTCATTTACCATGTTGAATAAGTTGATCTGAATTGAATTGAATATCTCCCCTTTCACTCTTGTTATAGAAATGACAACTGTAAAAAAGTGTTCACTCCTGTAGCGTTTTTTTCTTGTGCTCTGTAAAATGAGAAGAAACGGTGGCATCCAGCGAAAAAAAATCCCCGCTGGTACTTAGCGCCCCCCCCCAGTGGCACAGCGGTATGTCTGCAGACTTACAACGCTAGAAACCGGGTTTCGACACTCGTGGTGGGCAGAGCACGGATAGCCCATTGTGCATAACTACAAAAAAAACAAAGCTACTTAGCGAACTTGAGTGCGCTATTGTGCTGGATGCACCCATTGCATAGAATCCAAACATGTTTGCCAATAATGCATTGCAGTTAATTTCCTTTGCTTATAAACAAACGCAGTGCATATTGAATGGCAAAAGACAGTTGTAAACAGCCCATAGGTAATCATATTGCATATGCACTCTGATACAAGGGATTACGTTGACTGCGCATTTTATATTTATTTATCATTACTTATCGGAAAATTAGCGTTGAATTTTTTCACTGGTGATAAAATAACTTACAGCCATTAAAACGTTTTACACAATCGTTTAGATCACTGATTACTTTGTAAGAGATGCTTCATTTGAAGCGACATCTAAAAGTTCATTTCCAGTTTGTATAACACAAAAGTTATCACTATATTTTTTGTGTTTTTTTTAACGTTTCGTATTATTGTAACTATTTCTTTTGTGAAGTTATTTATCGTGTAATTGTTAATAAGTCATTTACTTTTCTGGCTGTTTCATTAGCCACAATAACGTTTTGTAACTTTCCTGGAGTATGTTATCCGTCTTATTACTTTATATTGCAATTATTTCTTTGTGACAAATGAACTGTCTTTACTTATTTCCTTTAGGTATCTTGTTGCGTTTCCTTACAAGTTATTTTAAAAAGCTCTGATTAACGTCGTGTCACTGAATTATTTTTAACAAGCACGGGTCTAACTTGAAAGTATTTATTTCCATCTTTACACTCACTAGACTTCACATTAGTCACTTCTTCTCCAACGCTCTCCACTACTCCAGCACCCTCGTGACCAAGAATACAGGGAAAATTAGCAGTGGCAGTACTAAGACCAGGGTCAAGGCCATTTTTCATGTGGAGATCAGTGTGACAAACTCCCGTAGCCTCCAACTATAAAATATATTCGTTCTTGAAGAATAAAGACTTCTTATACATAATGTACAAACACACATACATACAAATACACATTGAATGAGTGTAAAAACTTTCTGTTAGAGTTTGAGTGATGAAACATTGAACCTCATCATTTTCAAATAATCCGATCAAGAGAAATATACATATATAAATATATCTATTTATAAAGCAATTTGTTTCATTCGGACGTACAAAATATTGCATTAGTTAATACACGAGCTAGTTTGCAACCACTGTGACAACAACAAAAAAATCTTGACGATCATCAAAAGAATAAATTATTTGTAGTAGATATGAGCTTCTTTCTTACTTGTATTAAATATCTAAATTATGTATAAACTCAGTCGTTAAAAAATATTATATTATATTCTTCATTTGTGTTAGTATACTTTGTTTGCTATAAAACTACACAGTGGGTTATCTGTGCTATGCTCAACACGAGTATCGAAACCCGACTTATAGAGTTATATATATATAAGCTCTCACTTATCGTTAACGCCCGTTATGTTGTAAGCTGTGTATTTTTGACTTACTCATAAAACATAATTCAAATTGTACAAGAAATACAGTTAAAAAATAATCTGGAAAAAGATTAAAGCTTTGTATACATTTTGTTTTCATGGTAGTTTGAATAGCACAACCTGGTATTTGGTTAAAACTTCTGTTTGTTTTTTATCATCCTCTGACAACAAAAGAAGCCCATAAAACAATAGCATTAACAACAAATAATCAAGACAAACGACAGATAAACATTTTAAAAACTTTAATCCCCCATCGGTTTTTTATTGTTTCATATAAAACATATGCTACCTTAATTAGATAATAGAACGTTAATAACGTTTAACTGTTTAATACATAAATACATATATTTATTAAGTTACAGATTATTGCATTGTTAGCTTAGAATATGGTTTTAGGACTAACCTAAATCTCCTAACTGGTTGTTGGATCTCGAGATACTGTTTGAATATAGTTGAAAATGTCGATAACAGCGACGGAACTGAACTGTTCAATCTGCGTATTCTAACGATTATTTGTTTTAGTGTGAAGTTAATTTATGGCGCTAAATATTTCCAGTTAGTCCGCTATATAATATTAACTACATAATTTCTTAAAATATTTTTCATCTCTGACCTACATGCAGTTAGCTTGCTTTGAGCAGTAATTATTGATAATGTGTTGTCTACAAATACACTTTTTATACAATAATAACCTTCTCATCAATGAAGATTTTAATTAACTACTCTATTCAAATAATTATATTTCGGTCTTTCTTTTACAAAAGGAAGACCTCACCTTTATTCGAACTTCTCTTCTCTTAGGTGGCGCTACTTCTATGGTTTCTATGGAGAGCGGTTGTTCAGCTCCCCAAACTATAGCAGCTCGGCACTGTATTGGCTGAATTGTTTGGATATTAAAAGTTGTTTTTGGTTCAGATAATTCCATTTATATATGTATTGATTAAAATTAAAGAAAAACTTGAGCTTTATTTTTCAATAAGTGGATCTTTTTAAAGTTGTAAGATAGTATAAGAAATTTAGTTATTTTCTTAAACAGAAGTCACCGCAGATTGTAATTCTCAAGTTTACGACTTAATAGCACTCATTGGTACTTCAGATTTTAGTTGTATTTTTGTTATAACTATATGTCCGCCTTTTCTCTTAATTTGTACATCTCAGATTCAAAATCAGAAAGTGCAAAAAGAACATTTCAGATCTAATTTTTCCTCACACAGATTATCGTCCATCACAACTGACGAGATCTGGTATTATACGAAAGGCCTTTTGAGCAATGACTTGTGGGAGAAAAAGATAAATATGAAATGGTTATTTTACACGCCTCTGATTTTAAACCCAAAATGGACAAATTAAGAGGAATGGCGAGAAAAAAGGAAGTATCTACAGTTTACGTACTTTTTACAAGAAAACTTAAGCCTATTAGTTTATAAAGCTTCGCCGAATGTAGGAAAAAAGTCAAAATTTGAAAATTTATGTTTATAATTTTTTAAGTTCATAGAAGTTAAACTATTGGATTATTCCTCTCATTCGTGTGATGACTGACCTCAAATATGCCTGAAAAGTACACTTGACTCTGCATTATATATATATAAACACATTTGTTACGTTAACAGACTGTTTGTAGAGTGCTCTTTGATCAAAAAGCATGAGATTATGAATATTAACGAAGAAATGCTTAGATCAGATGATGAGTTAGTAAATTCCATATATAATGTATAAAATGTAAGAGGAGCCATCAAGATCGTAATCTGGACTGATCTCATATTGGGTCAGGCTAGGCACCAAGTTCCTCAGATCAGATGTAAAGCCGTGTTATTCAAGTAGTAGTAAACCAGGTGAGTAGCCTTGTTCCTCATTCACATTGTAGTTGTGTATTAATTTTTTTTTCTGTGGCTTTATTTCCAGCCACCACTTCGCCAGCTAACGGCGTTTAAGCTGCAGCTTTTATATATTCAACTCATATTTTTTAAACGCACACATACACAAAAAGTATAACATTTTCTAATGCGCAAGTATTAGTTGATAGTTTACCTCAAGTATTTTTAATGTCATCGAATGTTCATGTTGCTTTTTAATGAAAAAACCTATTTTCTTCTAATTTTTTGACGCTGTAAAATGTTCTATAAGATAATATCTTATACTGTTATCTGAAACATTTATTGCTGTTGCAAACATATCTATTGTCGGGCAGGTCCTTTTGAATTTTTCAGTAAAAATAGGCCCGGCATGGCCAGGTGGTTACGGCACTCGACTCACAATCTGAGGGTCGCGGGTTCGAATCATCGTCATACCAAACATGCTCGCTCTTTCAGCTGTGGGGACGTTATAATGTGACGGTCAATCCCACTATTCGTTGGTAAAAGAGTAGCCCAAGAGTTGGCGGTGGGTGGTGATGACTAGTTGCCTTCTCCCTAGTCTTACACTGCTAAATTAGGGACGGCTAGCGCAGATAGCTCTCGTGTAGCTTTGCGCGAAATTCAAAAACAAAAAAACACAAAAAACAGTAAAAGTAATACCGCAAAGTCTCGTACACAAAAACTTTTTATTTCTTCAATTTCAAATGCCACGAGTAGAGTAACCAACATTCACCGACAAGCCTAACTTAATAAAACTGGCAAATAGGCTGCGAATAACAGACAAACTTATCAAATCTTCAGGGCCACCGGCAGGGGGGGGGGTCAACTGCCAAGGGGCCCGGGCGAATGAAAGCCACTCGAAGT
>NW_013667231.1:30810-35816 GCF_000517525.1 Limulus polyphemus | reverse complement strand
TATATGCAAAGAAAAGCCAAAAACTATGGGTTTTATCATTAAATGAAGATGTAGCCTAAAGATCCTTTGCGGCTTTACGGCATAACCAGGTTTCATTCGCCCGGGCCCCTTGGCAGTTGCCCCCTTTGACCCCTGTCGGCGGGCCTGGTAACTAATAACATGTAATGTAATAACCATATATGTCTTTTATTTCGTTTCAGCCACACAGTTCAGGCACTACCCGGATAGATAATTCAGCATCCGGGTAGCAAAGCACGGATCAAAGTACAGAAGCAAAGAGAGGAAAATATTGTTCACTTGAGGAACCATTGGAACCATTTTTGAGATGCTCCCTTACAATTTCATACATTACTTTGAAGAAATGAAGCCAAAAAGGCAGTGAAAAAATGTCTAAATTGTTCAATCTTTTGAGTAGGCTTTAACTCGACGCTAAATTTAAGCTATGTTTATGCTGGTGTACATATGCAACATAAGAAAATTTTGAACACGATAACGTTCATGATGGGTATAAACTGAGATTACACTTTTGAAAGTGGAAAGTTGGCGAAGCACTAAGGATAAAAAGGCCTAATATGTGTATTAAAAATTTATGATAGTCTGTAGATGTTTTTATTATATTCCTCTTGATTTAGCCATTGTGGTTTTTCAAAGCACCAGTGTGTGTAATTATGTAACTTTAGATTTATTCTTTGTATACTAGGAGGCTTTCCTCCCAGTTCCAAATCTCGTTATTCAAGCTGAAGGATTAGAAGCAAAAGTTCACCTGAAACACTATTTATATATGTAGTACAAAAACCAATGATTTCAACACCAAAGCCAAAGAAGCATTGTGAAACAACAGGTCTAATATTTGTGATAAAATCATGTCAGTACGACTCGCAAAAGCCAATCAGGCACTAACACTCGTTCCACGACAAGCGACCAAACGTTATGTGATAATAGATCTAAATTGTTTCTTACTAATCCTACGTACGTCTGAATTACTGAATTCGATTCAAAATTTGTTTTCTACTTCAGCATTGTAATAACTGTCAATAAACTTGAAACTTAGTACAGTTATTATCAAAACGTTTAATATGCTCTTCACACAAACCAAAATTGACTTACCTTATTATCTGACATGATAAAAGGAGACTAAACAACACAAAAAAGTTTCAGAGCAGCACGACTTTTGTGCATCTACAACCACGCCTCCACAAAAAACACGTGACTATTCTTTACATCCAGCTTTGCAATGACGTACCTTTCTGTTAACAGTTAAAAACCTTATTTTTAAGTACCGACTGTGAATAGATTTATTAACAGTAAATCCTTAACATCTTACTTTATTGTTATTTTAATTTACTGTGTGTGTAAGTAGATTTCTTATACGTATAGTTTCAGACTTGCGAACTGTTAAAATCGTGTTATTTTTATTTATTCACTGTTTTTAATTGGTCTTGATAATTGTACAATATTACAGAGTTGTTAACTGTTAAAATCATATCTTGTCATCTTTTTTTTTTATTCTCTGTGAATATATTTGTTAACCCTAAAAAGTTGTTAACTCTTAGAATGTAAGTTTTATGAAATGTTATCGCAAAGTTCTGTTAACCACTTCATTACGTAAATTCGTTGGCAGTGAAATTGTCGTTTTGCTCTTCCTGTTCATTTCTTTTCGCGACGAATTTTTGTAGATTTAATATCATGGAACAGAAACGGGTCCTTTGCCAAAAAACGACGATGCACGTGCCTCATGTGCCTAATAGTGGCTACGGTACTGGTATTATTCATTTTTATGCTTATGAAACGTTGACTATTATTTTTCTATTTTAATGAGAGTGTTTGGATTCTGACACTCAGTGTAGAAGGAGCCTTCTGATGATAATTAGAGCCCCTTCTGATAATAGTCCAGGACCACTCTAATGATGTCAAGGGGCACTTTCCTGTTTGTCATTAAAGAAACCCTTGACTATCATTAATATATTTTAGTTAATTTTCTCATCAAATCTTACTGTGTAAAGGGCACATTCATCAATCATATAATGTACTTTGTACTAAATCGTACTTTGCTGTACATGGAGTGATTTTTATTAAATAGAGTTGGATGTGTATTTTCATTATTTCATAAAAAAAAAATGATACCGAGGGAAATGGGGGGGGGGGTGAGATGAACGCACCCCTTTCTAATGTCCCTGAAGTGTTATTAACTTCCGTTTTATAGTTTGTAACTTAATTACAGTATCCTTTACGTCACTGTTATAATAGTTCTTTTTAACTGGATTGAGTAGTTTTGTTAACCACGTCATCCTGTAGATTTGAATTGTTAAAGTTCTTTTTAACAGGCAATGAAGTTTTTTTTTTAACTATGGCATGGCTTTTATATGGTACTTAGTGAAGATTTATTAGCTGTTAATTTTTAAAAAAATCTTTTCACCTGCCTCTGTGTGCTTCTGTAACCTAGGCCAGTCAGGTAGATTTGTTCCGGTTTTATAATCTAATACTTTGTTTTCTCTTATTCTGTAACTTATTAACCATATTCGCGTAAATCTGTTAAACGTCAAGAGTTGACCTTTCTAAATACCTGTGTGTAGTTTTATTAACTACGTTATCTAAAAGACGCCTTAAATGTTGGAGCCTTGTTTTGTTAGACATTCTAACTATTATATTATTCCGTTTGTACGTTACGTCTTGAAATCTAGGTTATTAGTCAGCTTTTAGGTTGTAGTTTCTTTAATTACATCATTGAATAGGTTTTATACTGTGAGGAACAATATTTGTAACTATAGGTGTATTGTTTTTCTATCATTATTGTGTGAAACTTTGATAAAAACTTCACAAGGACTCCGGTACAAGTTTCAGCACATTCACGTGCCCAGGATGGTTGGACAGCATATCAATAAGTAGGTAAACAAAGATTTACAAGCACAAGGAAAGGTTTTATTGATGATGGAACATACTACATGTTTCAACAGAACATTGGTCTGTCTTCTACAGGTATGATTAGTACCAAGCAATACAAGGTTTATATATCGTTACAAAGTTAGTTTGTTTGTTTTTAAAGTGGTTCTTGTTTCGCTAAACCTCGAAAGACAACCTGGGACACTCAGCAACGACAGTTTTTCTTTGTCTCAGTCATGCTATGTGTGTGAGATTATACTCTGAAATTCGGTATTTTGACATGCTTGAAGTTTTAAGTTGTATCACTTTTTTGCTATCCAACGGCCATTATAGGACTTGTGGTCCATCAGAGCGGCGGAGGATCTAAAAATCCAATGCCTAGACTTTGTTGTGGTGGTAAACGGGGGTAACCCGAGAAAATCCACTTTCACTGGTCAAGCGCCGAATAAACAAAGACACAAGAATTAAATGTGACAGAAATTATGTCAGCATGTTACAGAATATAGTTAAAGGTCAAGTCTGGTCAAGTGTGTGAACGGTGAATATACTTTACCAAATACAGCTGATGTTGCTAAGGCCATTATCACAGTTTAGTGAGAGATCGTTTGCAAGAACAAAACTCATGAAGTTATATTCATCATTTTTCTCTTTTTGCTCTTAGTTTCTGATTGTTGTTCATATCCAAATACGAATAAAGCAACAAATACGAGCAAACTTTTTATCACTTTCGGTGGATACTTTTGGTCATTTTCCGTTACAACTCTCGTCTAAAGCCTTTGGAGAGATTCGTTCCAGCGCTCAGTTTATGGTCGTGAAATTTCGTATAAGATACATGTGTTTTGTGATTCTTGTGTTTACGTTTCTTGTATGATGAGAAGAAAGAGAAAAGACCACTAACACCAGAATAAGAATTTAATTATTTCACTCAACCTTTCGTTTCTACTTCACCAGCGACCCCTATTTACACTGTTAGACTTACAATGCGTAACAGACTATACATTACTAAATTTATTATATAGTTCAATGGATAGTATGGAGTGAGGTCATGCGGATAATATTGTTAACCTTAAAAGATGATAAAAATATACAGTAACATCAATGTCTAATGACATCAATGTTGTTGTGCGAACATAATTTAAATGATTTGAAAAGTGAAGTTAACTAGAGGGGAAAAAACAAAGATTTACAAATCAATCGTGACTCAGTATGGCCATTATAATAATTTTTTCTTCTTTTAATTCTTACGCTTTGCAAGTCTAGCAATAGTCTACAGAAGAAATTTAAAAGTATATCAGTTTGTTACCCATCGTGAATGTGAGTATAAGTAGTAGGTTACTTTTTGAAGAAGTTGTAGAAACAATACGTTGAGTAAAATAAATATAACCTTCATCATACAAAATGTTTAAATTACACCAGTCAGCAGTTCGTAATATGTCTTTACATATATATAGTCCGACAAGAAAGGCGTTGACCTTTCATTAAAAGTGCTACAGGCCAACTTAACGAAGCTCTCAAGGACAACTACGTAAATAGGACTTCATGAACATTTTTGCAGAAGAGGAATTCGTGAACTTCTGAACTCTTTCAGAGAATCCTAGATCTCCACGCAGACTAGGTTGTTCACTATAAAGAACTTACTAATGATTTAATTGGCAATCAGTTTAAGAAAACATGGTTACCATCTGAAATAATCACTCAACGTTTGTCAATAATAGCTGAAGAAGCAGATGCAACATCACAAGCATGGATTAATAATCGAGCTCTTATTATGAAACAAGAGGAATAAGAGTTTAGTTATCGTCTAGAGGAAAACATTCCAATACTTACTTGAACATTAATATGGTAACAGGAACACCTAATGTTAATCGTGAATAACGAATCGAACCCCGGATTTTAGCGTTGTAACTCCATAGACTTACCGCTATCCCACTGAGGAACTAGATTTATAGGATACGAATTAATAACACAATGTCATTTATTTATTTTAACACTGATCATTTATTTGTTTAATTATTATTTTATTTATCCTATAGCAGAAAACAACATAGTTCTTCCACCACATGCTTTGTCTATTTTATGCTCCTCACCATCGGAAGATACAAAACTATAAAATTATATCTGGTTTA
>NW_013667231.1:26666-30164 GCF_000517525.1 Limulus polyphemus | reverse complement strand
TAACAAATTATGGTACTACATGAAAATTACAACTGCACCTTCCTTGCTTTCACTGATGCACATTGATCTATGATGTGCTCAAAGTCAGTTTTCAGTTTCTTCTCTTTCTACACTCAGCAGAGCAAGATCACAGAGTCTGCCTTGACCTACGGAGGCTCTCAAATACGAAAGTATTAGTTTTAACTTGCTGAATGATCTATCACAGCTGGCGATGGAAACTGCCATGGTTAGCATTATCTGAATAGCAATGCTAAGATTGGAGAAGACGCTCTCTTCTCCATACTGAACAATAAATTCGAAAAGCTCTTCAGGTCTTGATATTTTCATGTTGGCCAGACTTGATAACAACATTCTGCAATCCAAAATTTCTTCATACAGCTGATGTCCATCAACATCAGAACTGTACAGTTTGCCCACATTTTCGCACTTCTTCTTTAGGTCGTTACTGTCGGCGCCGTAACACAGTCCCTCGACATCGAGAAGGAACCCAAATTTGGCGTCAGTGTCGTGCAAACGAGCGAACCTTTCGTCCATTTCTCTGTGAAAATGGTCGAGTGCTCCCTTCACGACTTTCCATTTCTTCCTTGACTGTTAACCTAGCGTCTTTCGAGTTCTCATCAGCCATTCGTTTCTTTCGTCTCTGACGTCTTTCAGTTTCAATATTCCATTCTTGACAGAGACCGAGTCCTTCTTCGAGTGATTCACTGACTAACACTTCTCTTTCATCATTAAAATTATCTCGGAGGGCTTTCAAATCCAGGGCAGCATCGTGGAAGTTCATGCTAGGATCCTGCAGCCTCTTTTGAATACGGTCAAGTCAATGCAAATGAGTACTTTGTTCCAAAATCCTAGCAAAGTCGTATCTCAACATGTGGTTATACAGCTGCCTTGCGTCACTTCTTGTTTCATGGTCTTGTTTTCATTGTCTATCATGTCCTGGAGAACTTGAAGTATCTCCTCAAGGTACTTGTTGACTGGCTTCACTGCTTCTGTCCTTGCACTCCACTTGGTTTCGGACTGTGACTTAACAACCACAGGCACGGCGTTTTTAACTTTTCCCAGAGCTGTGTTGAACGAGAGAAGAACACGTAGAGAGCTTCGATGATTCCAAAAAAACGTGACCATCATTGTATCCTGCTTGGCTGCATGTACACCCACCAAGCTGAATGAGTGATTGTCGCAATCCACAAACACTGCCAGGTTGTTTTTCTCACTTATTCTTTGATGAACACCACTTCTGTGTCCAGCCATCACAGCAGCGTTGTCATAGCACTGTGACAGATAATCTTTTAGCTCCATTTCTTCCTTCTCTAGCTGTTTCAAGATGTCTTCAACCAAGCTCTCAGCATCCTTCTGTCTTATCTGGATAAAACCAAGGAAGGACTCTCTAACACGGATTGTTTTCTTCTCAAAATCAGCTTCCACATACCTGATCAGGAGTCGAGTCGAACACGAGACCATAGTACTTGGCTTTAGTAAACTCTGGCGAACAGTGGATGCCATCATGTGGATTAATTCGTTTTGGACACCCAGTGAAAGATAAGACGTGGATCCAGGATGACTTTCCACACGAGTGAGGTGTTCTTTCATGACAGGGTCAAAGATGGCCAGTAGTTTCAGAGAGCCAAGGAAATTTCCCACATTCGAGTCATCGTCTAGCTCAAGTGACTCCCTGTGTCCTCGCAAAGCCAGGTTCTGAGTCGCAAGGAGTTTTATGCAGTGAAGGATTCTCGTCAAGATATCACGTCACTTCTGCTTTTCCTTCTCAATCTGTGACTGAAGTTCCGCGTAAATAACTCCTCTGTTTTCAGCTATATTTCTTTCCATTTCTTTCCACTGTGTGAAGCACTCCCAATGATTTTTAGCATTTTCATGAACATTAATCCTTTCATGTGCTTTTCACTGGTTGAATCCACTTTCCTGCTCTACTGAGGATTGATGGTCTGACCGGGAAAAGAGAAGACAACAGATACAAAATGCAGACCTGAGGAACGCAATGCTCTTCTAAGAATTAAATACAACAAAGAACTTTTAATAGAATCTTAAGACAAAGAAATTTGGTATGTTATTTCGTAAATAAAGTGATAACTGTTTTAAATGACTCCAACACATACTTACCTCTCACAAGAAGTCCAACTTTTGACGTTGAAATGATACAATATACCTTTATTTTAGGAACTAGAGCGTAACAGCAACATACCAAAGAAATTACTGGAATCGATGAAACCAAACCATAGCAGCACGCCACAGTTCTACTCCAAAGACACAAGGAAGGTATGTCATTCCAACCATTAGGATCCACCTCTGGATCAGCAACAGAGTATCTTTCTTGGTTAATCCAATCCAAAAGACACTCCACCCGCTGGTATCTTATGTTACAATTCACTTGAGTTGTACAAATGTTTTTGTTTTGCAAGCTAGAACATGTACCAATCCAAGAAACAAAACCTTTTCAGCCTAGACAAAGTTTCTCTCTACCCGTCTGTATATATTAAAGAAGGTTTATCAGCAATAATGAATACCATAGAAAAACACCACACAAAAAACAACAACATGAACAACAAATACCCTGGAACTTTTAGGACGATGTCTTCAATTTCTTCTAACCAATAGTTATTTTAAGTTCAAAAAAAGAAGGTGAAAAAGCTGTGTTGTGTTTAATGTATATCGATGATATTTGTGGTATTTGATCTTCCACTTTACATAGACTGAAAACGTTTCAAAGATATTTGAGCACC
The DNA here is from genome assembly GCF_000517525.1 of Limulus polyphemus. Classification (NCBI taxonomy): domain Eukaryota; kingdom Metazoa; phylum Arthropoda; class Merostomata; order Xiphosura; family Limulidae; genus Limulus; species Limulus polyphemus. Next base: position 27,426 of record NW_013667231.1, on the reverse strand, counting down.
TTACATATAAATATAACTTTTACTCTATTGAACACTTGGCAAGAAATAACCAACTCAGTTTCCTGAATGTTCTTCTCGATTATTTGTATTTAAAAGCAAAACTATAACAAATGTATACCAAAAACGACCTCATTTAGAGCGGTTTTCCTACATTGGGATTCAATCACTCATACGAAAAAAAGCAATTGCCACAGGACAGGGCTCGGCATGGCCAGGTGGTTAGGGAGCTCGACTCGCAATCTGCGGGTTCGAATCCCCGTCCCACCAAACATGTTCGCCCTTTCAGCCGTGGGTGCGTTATAATGTGACGGTCAATCCCACTATTCGTTGGTAAAAGAGTAGCCCAAGAGTTGGCGGTGGGTGGTGATGACTAGCTGCCTTCCCTCTAGTCTTATACTGCTAAATAAGGGACGGCTAGCGCAGGTAGCCCTCGTGTAGCTTTGCGCGAAGTCCGTAACAAACAGACCACAGGACAAGCGATAAAGTACCAACCGAATTTGTAATTTCAGAGAAAGCAAACTCAAGGGACCGAAATATCTACTACATACTCTTTAACTGAATGGTTACTCAGATAGCTTTATCTCTGATTCATTCATAAGTGTGTCATGATATAAAAGACTGTTTGGTTATAATAAGAGTTAAAAGCAGACGAATGTATGAAGTTTTGTTAATAATTCATTGACGTCGAGAATATAGAAGGCCGACAAAAGATTAAGTGATAAAGATATTGTTACGACAGCGGAAGTCACGTGACGCTAGT
>NW_013667231.1:18015-25716 GCF_000517525.1 Limulus polyphemus | reverse complement strand
CTGCTCGTTTCTTAATTTCCTGTAGAAATTCTTTCCGAGAAACTTCAGCAATACAAGTCTTTTTTTAATTAAAACTATTTTATTCTTTCTCGACACAACTTTGCAATACACAGAATTTCCACAGTCTTTTTAACTTAACCACTTTTATAAACACAGGCTATAATTCACAGCGATTCACACACTTTACTTATGCCTACTGTTCGCTTGACTCAATTATCTCCCTCTTCAATCTATCTGCATATGCCCTTATATACTAAAAAACGAGGGCGTCTAGCAAATACTTGGATATTCGTGAGATTCCCCGATAAGTCACGATCCTTCGAGAAACCCCAGCGTGCATGCTCCCAGCGTCGCGTGACTTCCGCTGTCGTAGCAATATTATTTGACAATTGGCGAGCCAGCCAGCCAGGATTATACAGTGGTAAACGGCGATAGAAGAAAACACGAACGACAGCAGAAATAAGTTGGCCTACCTATATACGCACAACTGAAGTAGTAACTAAAATAGTGTAGAGATTAAAATTACGCTATATAACCATGTCAACAGATTTTGATAAATGGGTAGAAAGAGGATCTCAACTTGAGTTAAAAGATAGTGAACTACGAGAGTTTGTTAAACAACAACAAGAACTGGAAAGAGATGAATGGCAACAGAAGAGACAAATTGAGAAAGAGAGAGAAAGACTGAAAGAAGAAAATAAGAGAAAGGAGAAACTAGAAATAGAGAGAATGACTGGGCAGTCTGTCTTAGCCCACTTCTCACAGGAAAAGGCCTACAAGTGTATTCAGGCATGACGTCAGAAGATGCGATGGATTATGATAAATTTAAAGTAGCTTTACTGAAACGATATGAACTTGCTGAAGAAGGTTTTCGTCGTAAGTTCAGAGGAGTCAAACCCGACACTGAAGAAACTGTATTTCAATTTGTGGCACGTTTGCGGCGAAATTTCATCAGATGGACTGACATGGCCATGTGTGAAAATAGTTTTGAGGGACTGGCAAACCTATTTGTACGAGAACAGTTCATGACCACGTTTTCAATTGACATGTCACTGTTCCTAAAGGAGAGAACACCAAAAGATGTAGACAAGATGATCAAGCTGGTGGAACAGTATATGGAAGCCCATGGAGGTAGTATAACTGGCAAGTCCAAGAATGTCCAGTTAAATTTGAAACCAGTAATGGCTGACCAGAAGCAGGAGTTTACCAAATGTAACAGGAGGTTAATAGACAGAAGGGAGAAGAGGTGTTATGTTTATTATAAAATGGGGCACATTGCAAAAGAGTGCTAGTCCATTACCAGCAAACAACAGCAGACATCTCAACATAAAGCAGCTGGAGTCATTTACAAAGACAGTGCTGGTAAGAAACAAGAAGAGAGTGACTGGCACTATGGATGCTGTAGCCAGAAGAAAGAGAATCAAGACTACTTGTCAAGTTCAATACAAGAAAACATGATTGATCAGTACACGACTAATGGTCGGCTCAAATTAGTAAACGGATCAACAGTGCCAATAATAATGGAAGCATGTGAAAAATATAAAGAGGTGGCAACAAATAATAGTTTGCCAATATGTGAAGGCTATGTTGGGGTCCAGAAAGTGAAGGTTGTACGAGACACTGGGTGCAGTAGTGCAGCAGTGAGAACTAGTCTAGTATCCGATGATCAGATGACAGGCAAGGTACGCCTGTGTGTGCTAATTGATGGGACAGTGAGAAAATTTTCCATAGCAAAAATAAAGGTGGGTACTCCATATTATGTAAGAGACCTTGAGGCCGTTTGTATCAAGGAACCAATACACGACAGGTGATAAGAAACATACCAGGTAGTAGAAACTTTGAGGAACTAGACAGAAAGAAGACTGATGAAGCATTTGCTGTCACCACAAGAGCTCAAGAAAAGAAGAGCAAACAAGAGATCCAGCCCATGCAAGTGTCAAAAGACTATATCCCGAATTTAGATTTGCAGGAACTGGAGGAAGCACAGAAGAAAGACCCTTCATTGCAGAAACTTTGGGACAATGCCCGGAAGAAGGTCGAGCACAAAACAAAGGGGAAAGATACATATATAAATAGAGGACCGGAAGGGATTTCTATACCGAATCAATCAAAGCAGTTATTCTGGGGAAGTTAAGCAGATCACAGTACCAACAGAATACCGGACTCAAGTGATGAAGTTGGCTCATGAATCAATTGTGGGAGGACACCTAAGAACAAAGAAAATGGCAGACAGAATCACCAGTAACTTCCATTGGCCGGGAGTCATCGGAGATGTTAGTAGATTCTGCAGGTCATGTGACATCTGGTAAAGAACAATATCTAGAGGGAAGGTAGCCTTGTAAACAGGATGACATACGCAACTTTGCTACTTGAACTACTACTTGTAAACAGGATGACATACGCAATTTTGCGACTTGGACTTACTACTTGTATACAGGATGACATACGCAACTTTGCGACTTGGACTTACTACTTGTAAACAGGATGACGCGCGTAGCTTTACGACTTGTACTACTACTACTTGTAAACAGGATGATACGCGTAGCTTTACGACTTGGACTTTTATTTAAATGTAAATAATATTATCCGTGTGATTTAGTTCAATCCTCTCCATTCGTCTATAGAACAAATTTAGAAGTGTATAGACTGTTATCCATTCAACATCATAATTAAGTATAATCATGGTTCGCCATTTTAGAAAAGGTATTCACAACATAAAAAGACAGTACAGCATAATTAATTATAATCTTGGTTCACCAGTTTAGAAAAGGTAATCACAACATAATCAGATATGTTTCTTCTCTATTCTTCCTTCACAATATTTTTATAGACTTGTTTCTGGCTTTACATAATAAGATAGGTTTTTTCTTTATTCTTTTTAAAATATAGATTTATTCTTCCATTTCCTTCATTTTGTTTGATAGATGTTTCTCTGGCTTTACATAATAAGATAGGTTTCTTCTGTATTCTTCCATTTCCTTCACATTGTTTGATAGATGTTTCTCTGGCTTTACATAATAGATAGGTTTCTTCTGTATTCTTCCATTTCCTTCATTTTGTTTGATAGACGTTTCTCTGGCTTTACATAATAGATAGGTTTCTTCTTTATTCTTCCATTTCCTTCATTATGTTTGATAAATGTTTCTCTGGCTTTTAGATGTGCATTTATAAGGAAATTTGCAGAATTTAATTATTTCAGAATAGCACAAGTGAACTGAATTTCTTCTTCTCATGTTAGTGAATTTTATATGTTTTTACAAATATAGAGGTTATAACCACTTTGTGGTGGAATGAGAAAAACAAAAAACTGAAGTAGATTAGAGAGTTCGTAAGTTTTCGGTAGATAGAAAGAACAAGTCTTGATTCAATCCCAGTTATAAGTATTATTCAAGAAAAATAGTTTTTCATTCCTATCTAACTTTGAATTTAATAGTTTTCAAAACAGTTTTGTTATTGAAAATTATCTCTCACACACGATTTAATCGGTTTTACAGAGTGAAACGTTTGTTTGTTTTGTTCACAACGTTTCACCAGTTGAGATACAAGAACTGAGGCTAACAGAAATTAATTTAAAATAAAGGAAGCACGTGAGTATCAACAACAATATTAATCTACAAAGCATATGATTTAGCAATTGAAAACTTAATAAAATATTTGTCAAATATATATAGATAAAATAATATGTTGTATGTCCATGTAACTACTTCGCAGGGTGTGAATGGATCTTCACCAAAATTGGTATGGAAGTTCAGTAGGTCCATGCGGGAGTACATACAAATTTTCAGTTTTGCACCATTACCTCACCTCTTCTGGACGTATCTTCACGAAATTTGGTATGACGGTTCATTGTGTCCATAGGAAGATACATACACATTTTCAGTTTTGTGGGTTTTTTTTATGGGTGTTTTTTACCACTACTTCACTCCCTGTAGATGGATCTTCACCATATTTGGTATGGAGGTTTATTGGGTCCATGGGAAGATACATACAAAATTGCGTTTTCACATTTTTGTTTTGCAGTTTATATGGGAGTTTTGCATTTTTTTTTCAATTACGTATAAGAGAAGCAACTTTTCCTATCCTAAGATAACCTTTCATTAATCATGAGTTTACATAACTTCCGTCCAGGAGACGAGTACACCCTCTAGTATATAAAAAAAAGCTTTTACAGCTGAGCCTAAGTATTGAAATTTGTTCTATGTACAAGACCGAAAGAGAGTTTGTTTGTTTGTTTTTAATTATGCACAAAGCTACACAAGGGCTATCTGTGCTCTGCCCACCACGGGTAACGAAAGCCGGTTTCTAGCGTTGTAAGTCCGCAGACATACCGCTGTACCACTGGGGGGCCCGAAAGAGAAAGCGATTAAAATAGATACATAAAGGAATATTTTTGTATTTGTTAAGAATAAGTTGTAGTTTTTATAACCAGGGCTTTTTTTATTTTTCGTCTATTAATGTTGTATTCTCTGCTAAAGATTTTAACCTGAAAAGAATCAAAGAACGATTATTCCTAGATATATGTTGAAAAACATGAGATGGAGGTTATAAATGTTCCTGCAAAAGAGTTGTTTGTTTGACACACCAATATAACAACCTTAGTAATTTGTATATTTTATTGCATACATTTTTGAGCAGCAGTTGACTTTGTTTGTTTGTTTTCTCAGGTAGAAATGTAAATTGTATTTTAATATCAATTTTATACTCTCTTACTATTTTTAACCAGATTTTTGATAGCATTAGAGAGACTTGTGATGAACAGTAAAACACAAGAAACGGATATCCGCGGAATATTTTGTCAATTTGTGGCTTATTTTCAATGGAAACAACTTCTTGATTAACAACAGTGAGAAGAAAATTGTTTTGTACACGATATTAAAATCTAAATTTGTCGTTTTCTTTCGTGAAGCAATCAAGGTTGGGAACTATGATCTTATTTGTACGAATAATAGTTTCTAATATACCTAACTTTTGGCATTGGTCTTTCAAAGTATATAAAGTTCGGTGTTCTTATGAAATACGGAGGTTTGGAAGCCCCGTGTTTGTCTTTTTATCAAGAATATTTAGAGCTGACAATTTATTATCAGCTTCTTTTTCCATCGTGAATTTTATGTTAAAGAACTAAGTTATTAACAATTCCAAGTTATCGAATGCTAAATAGAAGTCATCAAAAAATCGAAACCAAATAAATTGGTTTGTAAAGCAAACTTGAAATAGCAATATCTTCAATTTTTATCATGAATAGATTGGCAAGTACCGGGTCTAAGGGATTTCCCATACTTAGGCCTAATTTACACATTCAGACAAACAGGTCTCTTATGGTGTTGATGTTTAGGCGAAAACGAGGATTAGAATAGTTTTAGTATAAACAGAGCAACATTTGACGATGACATGAGTGAATAAATGTTTTACATCAAATGTGACTAACTGAATAAAAATGACTGAATTCTCGGAGTTTTTGGATAAATCTTTCAGAATTTTGTACGAAGGAGAAAGCACGAGAAACATAATCAGAAAGCACCCGAGCTTGTAGTTAGTAAGCTTTGTATGCCGAAACAATAGGGCATACGGGAAAACTTAGTTTATGAATTTTTTGAGGGCATAAATTTGAAAGTACAGGAATCTGAGGAACAAGGACATTGCCATAGATCAATACAAAGTTGAGAAGTTTTTGTAATTGTAAAAGAAACTGCTTTAATTTCTTCCCTCTGGAAGGAGTTAAGTTAGTTTCCTTTTTTTTGAAAATGAGAAGAGGAATGCGTACATCTTTTGCTAGTATATTATTCAATCCATGATAAGAACAGCGTTACCTTTGTCAAATTTCAATAAAAGTATACTTTCACCATTATTTAAGAGTTTTAGTGCTTTATGCTCTTCTGGTATAAATTTTTATTTTAGCACTCTAGGTTTGTCGATAAGATTCGAAATTCGTGAACGAAAAGCATGAAGAATAGGTACAATTTGACTGTTTCGTGGAATTTGAGCAGAAGAAAGAATAGGTAGCTGTTTCGGGGGTTAGTACTTTGGTTATTTAACGAAAGATCTTGATTATTTGTACTTTCGTGAATGATGTCAGAAGAATTTGTAACATGAGTTTTTGAGTTGAAAGCGACATGAGAAGAAGTGGGTTGAGTTGATGAATTAAAACGTTTCTGAATAGCTAGTTTTCTAGCAAAGTCTTTTAATCCTGTCTGCAATTCAAGTGTGGGGAGAGGTTTGGGTGCAAAATTGAAACTTTTTTCTGAATGTTGCATTTCATCATTGGATAATTGGCGGCTGGGAAGGTTAAAAATAACTTATTTTTTACAACGTAGGTGAAGGGTGGTAGGTGTATTCACTTGAAGATATGAATGTGTAATTTTTGTGTCTTTTCAGTCTTTCCATTTTCTTAGAATGTGTGTTAGCTACTCTTTTTTCGTAGTTGATAACATGATTATTAAAAATCCGGAATACTACTTCACAATCTTCATTAATCAAATTTATTTTTAAACTTTGACGTTGTTGGAGTTTTGTTTAACTTTGATAACAGTCTGTAGTTTTCGCGGATATGTTCACGGAGGAGTTTGTACTGTATTATTCTTATTATTTTGGCAGATTGGAAATTAAAAATTGTTAATTTATATTGTAGAAAATTAGGAAGAATGTGATGATCACGACACTTTTGCAGAAAGATAATATCTAACGTGAATTTTTAATGAGGAGTTTTTCAGACGACGAAAGGTATTTTTCACAGTTCCCCTCTTAATGGGTCAGCCATAAGTCTCAAAGCTTATAACGCGAAAAACCGGGTTCTGATACCTGTGGTTGGCACAGCATTGTGTGGCTTTGTGCTTAACTACAAGTTAGCAAATTTTTTACAGAAGGATAATAATTAGTAACTAATTGTTCGTTGAAGGAAGACATGAGTTGTATAAAGTTTGTAATTGCTAAATCACGTGATATATCGATTATTATTGTTATTAATACTCGTGTGATTCTCTTTTTAAATTACTTTCTGTCAGCTCCAGTTCTTGTATTCCACCTGATGATGCCAGGTAAATCTGGTGAAACATTGTGCACAAAATAAACGAAAGTTCTACTTTGTAAAACCAATGAAACAGAGTTCTTTCTAATACTTAATCTATGAAAATTATCTTCGCCAAACTGAAAAAAGAAATACCACCTACATAGCACAAACATGGCATCTTCATGTAATGCCTGTTAATGGAAGTAATCCAGTTTCAAAATACACCCTGAAGATGTTAGTATTTATAACGGCAGATTTCCTATTGCTCTTCATTGTTTTATGTAAGCAGTAAGACAAATCTTAATTAAACTTACTCTTTTAATTACCAATCAAGTGTTTTTCAATGACATGATATATTATTTAATGTAACATGATCACAAGTGTATACATTTTACCGGGCACACAATACATGTCTGTAGGTTTTAATCGCCCTAAAAAGGGCAATATCATACAATATTGAAAACTTTGACTTTATACAACATTTTACATCGTCAATAAAACTTTTATTGTGCAATAACACTTTTACTCGAGCACTTTCGAATTGATCACAATTCTTCTTCAGGAGAATAAAGTTAGAACTTCATTACTGTTAACCGACTTGAATAGTTTGTTTAACTGCCATTGTGTAGCTTGATGAACAACGTCACTTACTTAGAGTTAAAATTTAATTATCGTAATTGACTTCTAACGATTTCAGG
>NW_013667231.1:5559-17355 GCF_000517525.1 Limulus polyphemus | reverse complement strand
ATCATCAAGATGTACGGATATCTCAATCAATTCACGCCATTTTTTTTTTTTTGTAAAATAATAATAAATTTTGAACACCGATTTCATTGTTTCTTCAAATGTATCTAAATAAGGTGCATTTTTGACTGCCTCAAGCACAGTCAGTTCCAGTCTGTGAGCTATGGAGTGCATTATGACTGTGTGGTATCTGCTCTTTATGGCGTGAAGCCACCCCTGTCATCTATATCATTGCGACAGAAATTCCATCGAAGTTAACACAGACAACTTTCTTTTGTTGTACTTCCAGCTCGATTCATCTATAGCTCTTAAAGCATCAGGCGCACCTGCATTTTCAACAACGCTAAATTTGACCATTTTGGTTGTGGCTGCTCTGAAACTCTGAACAGACATAACACAGACTACTTTCTGCTCAGTAATTCCAGAATCAGTGCTTCCGTCAGCTAAAACCGACACGAACCTGTTCTGTTCAATTAAAACTGTTTTCTCTCGGTGTGCGCAATTGCCCTTATGAAGTCGCAAAAGACACGGTCATTGGTTTACGTCCCTTAAGTTCAACTCCATTTTCTGTCTGTAATTTACGCAAAATAGCTGATTTATTCAAAGACAGTTCTTCCTTAGCTGTAAAATAGAAATGAGAAAAAAGTCGTGTCATAATGTGACATGCTAATTTTAGCGAACATTTTTGCTATTGGCGTCAGCCCTGGATTTACTGTGATGTGCAGAATTGTCACGGGATTTTCATGGAATCTTTATGGAACGTGCTTGTACCCCTGACGAAAGGACTTCCACCGTCTGTGATTTGACTAGGGATACAAGACTTCCCACCCTTATTTCTTGTCTCGATCAGAAACAGTAAAATTGTTTAATTGTTCCAGCTTCTCTGTACCTCAGTGTGAGTTTGATCTGCGCAGTTTGTCATTATACAGAGCTCTTTTGAATTCTACTTGGAAAATCACCTGACTAAGGATAGGTCAAACAGTACAGTGTTCCTACTCTCACTGCTACGTTTTCTTATCCTAACCTATTACTGGGCAGTCGCAGGAATTGAGATTTGAAGACCTGCCCAGCCACGAAAAGAAAACGAAGAAGCAATTTTTTTCTTTTGAGTAGGTTCAAGACAACTTAGTGGTGTTTGTTATTATTATTATTTTAACTAAATAAGTTTGAAAACGCGATGCACTAAACATATCAGATTATTTGGCAAATGGTACAAAGTGCGTTATTGGAATTTAGATTGTTTCAGAGCTGTTACAGTGTCACTATGTATAGAGGAAAAAATGTTCCAGTTATTCATTCTGGAAAGCTTTTTTTTTCTTTTTTTTGACCTGTGCGTCGGATGATCTCGTGGCGTCAGGTGTTGCAGAGCTGAGTGATGTAGAGCAGAGCAGGCAGATGCAGATCGAGTGCGTCCGTTGTCTAAAATGTTTAGAGTAAACGGATTAAAGAATATTAGCTAGCAATTGAGGATCAGGATTTTAATATTTTAACATGGTTGTTAGAGGTGATACGGTTGTGTCTGCCGTGAAGTTATCTGGAGGTTGGTTGTTTGAGTGCTAGAGTTTATTTTCACGGTTGTTTTACTGGAGGTGGAAGGCGGTTCTGTCTCAGGAGCGGGTGATGTGTCGTGGGCTTGAAAAATCTGGTTATGGCGTCGTTGTTTCTTGTGATTAGGCGTCTTCTTGGTATTTCGGTTGTGAAGTGGAAGAACTAGTAAGATAGTGAGTGAGTTAAAAGATTTTATTCTGTAGTTTTAGAATCTGTGACTATTTTGATGAATCGAGTTGGTTGGCCTGCGATTCTTGATTTGATTCTGTGCACTGCGTGCAAGGGGGCTATATTTGATGTCTTCAGGGGATATAGACAGATCGACGTTTCTCAGGAACACAGAAAAACGTTGAGCATTACTTCTAGGCGGTTTACAAACTACTGGTGGGTTTGAAGTCCATGGGGCACATAGATAATATGAGTTTTCAGGGGTGAGGGGTAGAATAAAGATTTCTCCCATTCTTAATAGTTTCGTCGTGGACGGGTCGATAGCGGCGTTGGGTTTGCATTTTCTTAGGAAAATATTTATCCGATTAAGGGAGAAATCGTTCGGGATGCCGTCAATAATGACGTGTGAAACGGTAGGCAAACGTTGAGCGAATTGCTTTCCCGCAGGGAAGTTAGCCACTTGGGTGTGGAGTTCGGCAAAACACGCCTTCGTGGTTCGAAATCTCGTCCCCTCACTCCCTAAAGACTAAATATATATATATATATATATTACTCGTGCTGTGATAGAAGTCGCTTTATTAGACAAATTTTGAAAGAAAAGGTCGACTTCTTCCCTCCTACCAAACAAACGCTCATCAATGCTGATTGGTTAACACAGTTTGATGGTTTGTTGCCGTTGGGGGCAGGGAAACAGCATATGCAAGTTGATGGTGAAAGGTCAGTCCTTGACACCCGTGTACTTTATCTCGGATATCACTCACATACTACAGACGTAAACACAGATCTTTTGGGGTGGCCCGGGGCGTCGGGTTAGCGATTTTGTGAGCTCAGAATCCTACACAAATCAGTTACAATATTTAAATTTTAACAGTAGCTAAATACAGTTACACACGCTCTTAACAGTAAAAACTCTACCAGGATATACATTTAATAATTCTGCTCACAGTAAGTACTTAAAAATAACAAGAACAAACCAATAACATTTTGAACAGTTAACAACAAATTACACCAATTGCAAAGCTGCAGTGTAGAACAAAGTCACGTGGTTTTCTGTGGAGGCGTGGTTATAAATGTACAGTAGTCATGGTGCGCTGCACATTTCGTGCGTTGTTTAGTCTACTTCAAATATGTCAGAAAATAAGGTAAGTCAGTTTTGGTTTGTGAAAAGCATATTGGAGCTTTGTAATGATAAGTGTACTGAGTTTCAAGCCTATGTTGAAATTCTTTCGGTTTACGTATTGAGAATGGCTGTTTTATTTTGATTACAGGATTTTTCTGATCTAAGGAAAACATTTCAACAATAAATTTTACTGGTAAAGCACACTCTGCTGGAATATTTTAGAACAATATGAAATTAACATTTATTTATATTTTAAACTCCCTTATTAATTATTTATGGAATGTTTGTACTTTCTAACGAATAACGAATATTTAACTTACAATTCAATTAGATTCAAAACAAAGCATATTTGTCCGTTTTTGATCAGTAAAAACTTAGAAATAAGTAGGCCTAAATTTTATGTAAAAACTTATGTAAACTGCATTTTTTCATATTCTTAATTTATTCATTTCGAGTTCGAAATCAAAGGCGTGTAAAAATAGTACTTCAGATTGTCTCCCCTTAAATCAATGCTCAAGAAACTTTTCATCGGTTGGTCTGGATGATGACTTAGGGGAGACAAAAACAGGCCGGAAATTGTAGAAAATGTAAAAGGAAGGTGGATATATAGTTGCAATAAAGGTGCAACAACTAAAATCTGAAGTACCGTTGAGTTAGTGTGCTAATAAGTTGTAAACTTGAGAATTACAGTCTGCAGTGACTTTTGTTTACGAGAATCAACGAATCTTTGAAATTGACTTACCACTTTAAAACATTAATTTTAATTAATACGTATGAACCAAATACAACTTGTCTGTTTCATATCCAAATTCCATTCAGCCAATACAGTGTCGAGCTGCTGTAGCTTGGGAAGCTGGGAAACCGCTTTCCATAGAAACCATAGAAGTAGCGCCACCTAAGAGAAGAGAAGTTCGAATAAAGGTGAGATATTTTTGTAAAAAAACATAAAGAACTGTTTGACTGCACTAATTAATTAGAAACTTCATTGATTAGTAGCTTATTGTTATATGAAAAAACGTGTGTTTGTAGTTGCTACAATATCGATACTACTACTCAAAACAAACCATCTTGCATAGATAAGAGATAAAACCTTAAAGTTAAACTTGCGATTAATGATGGTGATATCTAAATTTAGATAGTTTGATTTGTTTGTAGTTGAAGATCTTGTGTTCTGCAGTTAATTCTGGCGGGTAAAAAAAAAAAAATCCCTGATAATTTCGTATAAGAATACCATCAAAATATCTGCAAGCACGACTGATGTGCAAAGCTTTACTTTAGTCTGTCCTAGTAAAATTTGCGAACTATGAAAATTCTAGTCCAAATAAACACAGATCTGTAACATGCGGAATAAAGTTAACTCTCTTTGGGATTCCCTGTGTCAAGACATGTTGGCCAAATTGCACAAGTGTATTGTCAAGTACAAGATTCATGGCCTGCAAGAAGTCATTGGATGTGTAACAGTAGTAACTGTTGCGAGTGATATTGTTACAGAAAGTTCTTTGTTTGGACCTTTACTTGTTGGCAGTAGTAAACCTGTTAATCGCGACATGAAGGTTACTGTTGAGCACGTGGACGGTGGGAGAATAAATAAAGGTGTAGAACTATATTTACATTTACAGAATAAAATGTTACGTAACCCTTCATGGGATATGTTACCTAACACTGTTATGATTAAAGCCAATGGCTTTCTTGCACGAGTAGCTAATAGTTGGGTATTTAATTTTGCAAGTATTAGGTAAATAAATGTTGTCCTCCACAGCTTTTAGTCCTATGTTACGAAAACTGAATAAAGATTAACTTTAAAATTCGATCGTACGCAATAAAAAAAAAAAGACCAACCAGAGCCTGATGGCTAGAGCGGTCTGTGAGTTGCGAACATGCTCATCCTTTCAACCGTGGGAGCGTTATAATATAACGGTCAATCTCACTATTCACTGGTAAAAGAGTAACTCACGAATTGCCAGTGGGTGGTGTTGGCTAGCTGTCTTCCCTCTAACTAGCCCTTTGAATACTATCTACTTACATTGCAAGTAGGTATGCGACTTTCATGAAAGTTATTTATAAAAAATGAAAAGAGTTGATGAAATAGTTATAAATTTGACTTGAAATGTCCTAATATTATGTGCTTTTAGAAAAATAAAATATTTAATTTTTTTTTTTTTTTACTTTTTATAATAAAAACATTCATTATTTAGTGTAGTTATTTGCACCCGGACTCTGAATAGTTCACATGCAATGTGATTTTCATTTTGAGTATAAAAATACTATTTTTTATCTCATTTCATTTGCATCATCTCTAGAATCTCCTAAATGAATATCAAAAGTTTTTAAAAGTAAATGTTTATATTATATTTTGTTTTCCCATTTTCTCTATTATATCATTAACTCCAGATATCATCATCAACGTACAGTGCAATCAAATGTTTAAAATTAAGAAATGGTAGTAAGTACATACCTTTTAAATTTTCTTACAATAGTTTCATATTTCTTTTTGACATATGCATAATTTCACGTCTTTATCTTTTCACTTATAATTTATTTTTAATTTTCCTTTCCAATTCTTTGTCTTTTATTCATTAGCCAAAGACCGACAACATGTCCAGCGCGGTGCTCTGTTGTTATTATAAAGCGAGTCTCTCATGCACAAATTCTAAACACTTCGCACACGCGAATGACGCCATCTTGCTTAGACAGTTTGGTAAGCCAAACTACAACTTAAACGTATTAAAATCATAAACATTTCAAATGTGCATTATAAAACACAAATAATATATAATTAATTAAGATATAAATGTGTAACCTAAATGCAATAAAAAAAAACTAACTGTGACAGTAGTTTAATTTGAAGGAAGAAAAAACAAACTTTATGTTTGTCTGCCCTTCCCAACTGGGGTGCTCAGGAACTTCTGTTCCCCTTCAACTCCGCATGTGAGTTTTTTTATTGTTTCGGTGGATTTAATTTTAAGTTGTGCTTGCATAATAAGCCAGTGAAAAAATAATAATAATAATAGCCACAAAGTCACCAGTAAGCCGTGAAGAAAGTCGGAGGAGGCGGGCGAAGCGTCTTCTTGTCCAGTGGCGATTGAGTGACGTGAGATAGACAGACAGACAGACGAACGAGAAAGGGAGATCCATACATGTGTTCCATATATTACGCTTTATATCGAGTGGTTTTGGATTGGAATATTATCGATATTAAATTTTGATTGTAATTTCGATTTTGTTTTAAATGGTTTCGATTAGTTTCTTATCATCGCAATCTATCCCTCAATATAACAATGGACTAAGGTTATTTTCTATTTCATACAACAGATCCATAGACAGATAGAGGTTTCTTCAGGCTATATCTGAATAGTGCGAAATCTGCTCTTTGTCTGTCTATAATTCATAATGTAAACATGGCTACTGAAAAGCTGTCCGCTTTGTTGACCAACACATAAAAATGTATTCCATATACCCTCCCCTCTTACATAAAGAATAATACTCACTTTCTTAACATCACAGAAGATATCAATACTAACGGACAGTTACCACCCAACAGTCTTCTTTGCACTATGGATGTTTCTGCCCTTTACACCAATATTCCACATGATGCAGGACTACTAACTCTAAAGTCCGCATTAAATCTTTCTAAACAATCAGAATCTCAAACAGTAACTTATCTTGCCAGCTTGGTTTTAACTCTGAACAGCTTCGAATTCATTAACGAGCATCACATTCAGGTTAACGGTACTGCAATGGGTACCAAAATGGCTCCCAAGTATGCCAACATTTTTATGGGTTAAATTGAAAACCAGCTTTTGCAACTAAGCCCTGTAAAACTTCATACATGGAAACGTTACATAGACGACATATTTTTCATTTGGACAGTCGGTCTTAAATCACTTAAAGAATTTATCTCACATGCAAACTCCTTTCACAAAACGATCAAGTTTACCTGTGATAACGCGCCTACCCAGATTAACTTTCTTGACGTCACTGTTTATCTAAAAAACGGAATTTTAGATACTGAGTTGTACAAAAAACCTGCAGACAGACCACAATACCTTCACTATAAAAGCTGTTACCCCTCTCACACTAAACGAAACATTACCTACAGTCAAGCTCTTAGAATAAAGAAAATATGCTCAAATGAAACAGACTACAGAAAACACACGAAGGATCTAAAACAAACCATGTTACAAAGAGGATATAAAGATGCCGAAATCGACAGAGAAATTGAAAAGGCTAACAACACTCAGCGGAAAAACATCCTAAATCAGAGCAATAGTAAACTTTCAAATATAATTCCTCTTATTATTACCTGTGAAACTCAGAAACGTTTCACGAATTCTGAAAAAACATTTTCATCTCCTACAACTGAACGATCGTCTTAAACAGATATTTCCTGAAGTTCCCGTTGTCTCCTTCCGAAAAAGCAGAACTCTAAAAGATATCCTTGTTCACACAAAAGTGAATTACATCCCACCCAAAAATGTTTGTCGTCCATATAATAAAGCCCGTTGTCAAGCCTGCAAGTTCATGAACACCACTGACTCATTTTCTGACAAGCACAATCAAAGAAACTATAAAATATCCAAAGAAATTACTTGAGAAACAAAAAACACCATTTACCTTATACAGTGTAAAAAATGTAATTACCAATATGTAGGACATACACAAAGAACTCTTAGAGAACGTTTCAACAACCATAAATCTTCTATTAACACCGAAAAAGATCTCCCTGTTGCTCAACACTTTAACGAACCCGGTTATTCCATGAACGATGTTATTCTTATCGGCACTGAAAGAGGATTCAAAACTAAAGTAGATAGAGAAATAAAAGAAGCTTACTGTACTGCTAATCTAAACACTGTTCAATTTTTCGGAATTAATCCTGGAATTGGTGATTTCCGATCATTGGTTTCATCTCTGTCATAAAAATAATTTTTATTCTTTGCATACTTTTTCATGTCATGTGAATGCTGAATTTCCTAAAACTTACTATTTATTTAAGATAATTTTCCATACCCTTTTTTATAAATTGATTAGCATAACATATTTTTTCAATCAGTCTCCAGGTGTCACCTTTATTTTACTTAAAAACTAAAGTATAGTCTTAAATATACACATATCTATCAATTTCCAAAGTAAAATATCCCTAAAACCTTTTCACATACACTCTCGCCATCAACTACACTGTACCGGAAATGAGATGCACGTGGGGTGAAGATAAATAGAAGTTTCTGACCGCCCCTGTTATATTTCACTCCTCTTCGGGGAATGAAATATACTTTTAAGCTAAATTTCTACCATGTTAGATTGGGATTACACCACCATTCCTAGTTTGCCCCTGAAGAAGAATGGTCCACCTTTCGGAAGCGACCCACATAGGTTATAGGATTTTTTACTCCTTTCTATCAAAACTTCTTGAATCTCCGTGTTTTTCTAATACTTAAAATATTATAATTTTGTTTCACACTGGGAGAAATTCTTCGTAGTTTCCTCCCAGCTAATGAGAGACAGCTGGAACTATACTTTAACTGTCCATTCAGACAATCTAGTCTATATTAGGAACTCGTGGTTTCTTGTGCAAGAACTGTTAAACTTGATAATTTTAACCACAGTGGATCATGTGACAGCAGAAACTGCAGTTTTAATTGCTGTTTCAGATTTTTCTTTTTAAAATAAAGGAATAAAATATAGATAACATAAAACCTTAAATTGTAACGTACTTGATAATAATAATTACATTAAAGCACGTTTATGGGAAAAATGGTTTAATTCAATTTTGAATTTAACTCAGTAAAATATCATGACATGCGCAGAAAGGGGGTTAAAGAGCTAGCTAGCTAGTCTATCAATTCTAAATTGGGGACCGCTAGCGCAGATAGCCATCTAATACGTTTGCACAGAAATTAAAACCACACACGCACAGAAACTTCTGCTAAACTGAGAACAACAAATGAGGTGTAAATGTTTTTTTTCTTACTTGAGTGGCTGTTCAGAATAATTTTATAAAGAAAAAATATCTTAATTTATACAAAACAATAGAAAATCGATGGGGGATTAAAGTTTTCTAAATTGTTTATCTGTCGTTTGACTTGATTATTTATTGTGAATGCTATTGTCTCATGTACTTCTTTTGTCGCTAGTAGATGATTTAAAAAATAAGTTTTAAGCAAATACCAGGTTGTGCTGTTCAAACTACCATGAAGACATAGGACAAAATGTATACAAAGCTTTCATTTTTTTCGAAATTATTTTGTTACTTGTATTTCTCGTATAATTTGAATTAAGTTTTATGGATAAGTTAAACATATACAGTTTGCAGCATAATGAAAGAATCACGAAGTAAGTTATGCATGTAAAGAAAATCCATAGGCATTTTTTGTTAAAGACTTAGATTTTGTTTTGTACTCACACAGTAGAAGAATATTATACTATTGATGTTTTTCAATCACTAAGCTCATATATAACTTAGATATTTAATACAAGTAATAAAGAAGCTCAGTTCCATTACACAGTTTGTGAATAACTTATTGTTTTAATGATAGTCAAGGTTTTACTTGGCATTCACAATGGATACAAAATAGCAGATGTGTTAGCTGATGCAATATCTTGTACGTCCGAATGAAATAAATTGTTTTATAAATAGATAAATATATTTATATATGTATACATCTTTTACGATCAGATTATTCAAAAATAATAAGGTTCAGTGTTGTAGCAATCAAACTGTAACCAAAAGTATTCACACTCATTTAATGTATATTTGTAAATATGTGTAGATTATATTTATGAAGTTTTTCTTCTTCATAAACGAATTTCTATTTTAGTTGGTGGCTACAGGAGTTTGTCATAGTGACCTCCACATGAAAAATGGCATTAAATCAGGTATTACTTGTGCCGATGCTAATTTTCCCTGTATTCTTGGTCACGAGGGTGCTGGAGTAGTGGAGAGTGTTGGAGAGGAAGTGACTAATGTGAAGCCTGGTGAGTGTCAAAATGGAAAAAATATACTTCCGGATTAAACCCACTTTTGTAAAAATAATTCAGTGACATGGCGTTAACCAGTGACATTTAAAAGAACACAAAAAACTTGTTAGGAAACACAGTTGCAACAAGGTACCTGAAGGAAATAACTAAATATAATTCACTTGTCAAAAAGAAATAATTGCAATTCAAAGTAATAATCAAACTCAGCAATAAAACGAATAACTTTCTACAGAAAAGTTATAAAAAAGGTATTGGACTGTCAGATATTAGAAAATAATATTATATATGTATATGGATTCCGTTTTTTTTGTTGTTGTTTTTGCCAGTGGTCAAAATAAATAGCTTTTACTTATATTTCTTAATAGTAAAAATAGTAGTTGTTGGACTTAGAATTCTTCTACAGTAGGTGTCCGTGACTTGTTAGCGATAAATTCAACTATGAATAAAACAGCATACACTTTACTTGTTTTCAAATAATATATATATTCGGAACAAGTTAAACGTATGTACAATAAAGTATTCACAATATAGAGAATATAAGCATATCGTAAACTTTATATCAGTACATGTATAGTTCTCCTCTTGTCAAAAGTCCACTTAGGCCTTTAGAATCTCAGTTGACAAGCCGAACTATTTTCTCTAATACTATCGCAATATTAGTCTGGTGTGATTCACTTACGATTGTGGTCTTCTTTCTTCTGAAGATCCTATGTTCCTTTTATCAAAGTGCACTCAAGCTGATTCAATTACCTTAATATTTCGCTTTGACAGAATAAACTGATTTTTCTTATGTACAATATATATATATATCGTCTTCTTTTAACTCTTATTATAATAAAACTTATAAATATAAATTAATTACTAATATTTAAACCAAACAGTCTTTTATATCATGACATGCACTTAAAATAAATGTGTTATTAAAGAAAGTGACACAATGAATAACTTGTCAAAAGAAATAGTTACAATGAATAACTTGTCAAAAGAAATAGTTACAATGAATAACTTGTCAAAAGAAATAGTTACAATGAATAACTTGTCAAAAGAAATAGTTACAATAACAGACATTTTAGAAAACGGTACAATATATAAAATGATAACAACAACGTTTTTCTAATAAAAACGATATTCCTTTAATGTTAAATATTTACATTTGATTTTCCAATATGTTATTCTAATATTAAAAGCATTTTAATATGTAAAAAAAAGTCGTTCAAGCTTTCAAATAAATTATGTAAACGTTCTCTTTCAAAGCGTTTATACATTAGAAAGTTTAATGACTTAATGCTTATATCTCTCAGGTGACCATGTTTTTCCCTTGTTCTTGCCGACATGTGGAGAGTGTACGACGTGTTTACGTCATGACAACAACATTTGTACTGGGATCGAGTAAGAAAACTTTCACTTTCATAACGGGCTCCGTCCCTCGTAACCATTTTGTGCTTGTTATAGTTTTCATGCTATAGCCTTTAAATTAGTAAGCGAATGTTAACGAAATTTGACAGATTATCAGTTAACAGCACAATGCTTTCATACACAAATATTAATTCTTAAGGCTATCCAACATGCAAAGTAATTTTTATTTTAAGATTAAAAATGTTTTTATGCATCAGAATATTTTCAAATTTCACATGCGAAATCTTTATAATGTCTAGATAGTTATCAAACGTTTCATAAAGAAAAATTTATATCTGTTATTTTTACTAACGGATCTCCACGGGTTTGATAGATTTGACTGATCTCGTAACCAACATAATATAACGGTATCCAATAATATATAGTTAACCTTTAGTCTTTACAAAGTGACTCTGTCTTGGCTGTGTTTTAGTAGACTAGTATTTAGTAAAATACAGTAACATTTTATTATTATACATTATATATTTATATAGATTATTAATATTCAAAAATAAGTTATTAAACTTAATTTTCTTAAAACATAGAAGCAAACAATTATCTCTTCTAGTTTCGACCTTTGTACTCAGTTG